>NC_081417.1:14279578-14399578 GCF_949786415.1 Peromyscus eremicus | reverse complement strand
TGAGACTTGGCAATGTCAGATATACTAAAGATTTGCCATTATAAGGTAATAATCATGGATCTAGGTGAGGATCCAACTATAAACTATGTCAACGAAATAAGGCATTTGATTCTGTGTCAGGTTCTAGACAGAGAATTTGTACAGTACCTGTGAGTCATGAGCTACAGAACATCTTAGTCATATGTTTGTTGTGTTGGTCTTAGACTCTTGTTCCTGACACAGAGCTCCTCAACCCTTTTAAAGGTCAAAGATTGTAGAATATCTTCTGTTCTAATGAGGTGACTCTCGCTGGCTTTCTGGGTAGCTTCTGTTTAGGGTCTGGTCAGAGGCGGCTCAATTAGAAGTTTGGAACTTCTAGTTTCGCCCTGCCCCCCAGCAGCTAGCCATTGAGTTAATGATCAACCATGCCTGCATAAACTCCATAAACTCCACAAACTCCTCTGCTTTGAAGGTCTTCTAGAGATCTAGATTAGTGAATATATTAAGGTGCCGGGAGAACAGTGTGCTGAGAGAGTGCAGGGAAACTCCATGGCCTCCCCACAGACCTTACCCAATGTAACTCTTCATCTGGGTGTTCATCTATGTCCTTTACTATACCCATTACCGATTCCAGAACTATGCGAGCTGCTGCATCTAATTATTGTGCCTGGGGAAGAGAGTCAGGGGATCTTTGATTTATACCCGTGTTAAACACAAGCGTAGGTGGGGACCCACTTCTTGTTACTGTCTCTGAAATGGAGTCAGTCTTGAGAGACTAAGCCCTCTTAATCTGTGGAATCTGTGCTAACTTTCAATAGTTTATGTTATAATAATTTCATATGAAATACTCTCAACTGGTGTTAGATGTATTGTATGAGTATAGAAAAATGTAATTGTTTTTCCTTTTAATAATGAGGATTGAATTAGAGAATAATTAAAGCATTACATATGCCAATGACATTAATTATGTTGTTATTAAATGTTTACAAAGTTAAATTTTTAAAAAAGATTTATTTATTTATTATGTATACAGTGTTCTGCCTTCATGTGTGCCTGAAGGCCAGAAGAGGGCACCAGATCTCATTCTAGATCATTGTGAGCCACCATGTGGTTGCTGGGAATTGAACTCAGGACCTCTGGAAGAACAGCCAGTGCTCTTAACCTCTGAGCCATCTCTCCAGCCCTTAAAGTTAAATATTTTATTTGTTTATTTTGAGACATTGCCTGACTATATAGCTCTGGCTAGCCTGGAACTCATAGAGATCCACGCATCTCTGCCTCCCAAGTACTAAAGATTAACGATGTGCACCACCACATCAGCCTAAGTCTCAATATTTTAAAAAGTTGTGTTAGGTGTGGATTTAACACAATTCTAACACAAATGCCTTTGAAAAGGACTGCAAAAACTGATCCTAAAAGTCAGATAGGGATGTTCTTAAAGGTAGAGCATTCCCTAGCACGTGAGAGGCCCTGGGTTCAATGGCTGGACTGGCAAACACAAACAAAACAAGGCCAGTCAAATGGATAAATAAAGAAAAAGGACAGGAAAACTGCAGGACAAGAAAGGAACAGTGAGGACTGGCTAGCTAGCTGTGTGTGAGGAAACACTGCAGGGCCTCAGCCACCGAGTATATGGGAGCAGTTTGGGGCAGTGGTCACTTTAAAAACACTTTCTGTGTTCACAAAATTGTCACCTTTAAATAATTCTCCTCACACTGCAGGTGGCATTTCTGGAGTCGTTTGAAGCTCAGAGACCACATCTAATAACCAGTGGCCGCTGATAAGGGCATTGCCACAGTAAGTTCTTCTCTGTCCCTCGACAGAGGTTTCTGTTCATACAGAAGGAGTCTTTTTTTTCTTTTTCTTTTTTTTTCTAGATTTATGTATTTATTTATTACGTATACAGCATGTATGACTGCAGGCCAGAAGAGGGCCCCAGATCTTGTAAAAGATGGTTGTGAGCCACCACGTGGTTGCTGGGAATCGAACTCAGGACCTCTGGAAGAGCAGTCAGTGCTCTTAACCTCTGAGCCATCTCTCCAGCCCTACAGAAGGAGTCTTGAGAACCATTCAATAAGCTTGTCACCAAAAGGAGTGAGGGGCAGAACGTCAGCAGACAGGAGCAATAATATGAACACAAAATGTACATGTGAAAAGGGGAACGTCTGAGATGAAGGAGGAGAAACAGGCTACTGAATTTGAAAGTGAGCAAGGGAAGGGGGTTCCTGGGAAGGCTTGGAGGGAGGAAAGAGAAGAGGGGAATAATATAATTATAATCTCAAAAAATTATTTTAAAAAGGAACCCAGCCCAGCATGGTGGCTCACATCTGGAATCGCACCCTTAAGAGGATGAGAAAAGGCAACTGCTGTGAGTTTGAGGCCAGCCTGAGCTACATAATGAGTCCAGATTAGCTTTAATTACAGAATAAGTCAGTCCTTGTCTTAAAAGAAAAACAACAAAAACAAACCAAATCAAACAAAAACAAAACTAAGTCCCTTTCTAAAGACAACACAAATCACAAATTCTCAAACTCTGCAAGTTCCAACAGTAAACATGGGCTGGGCTGGGCACGGTGGTGCTCACCTTTAATCCCAGCATTTAGGACACAGGCCAGGTGGATCTCTAAGTTCCAGGCCAGTCAAGGCTACATAGTGAGACCTTGAGTCAGGAAGGGGAGTGGGTAGGAGGGGTTGAGGGAGGGAGGAGAAGGGGGGTGGAATATAGAGGTAAGTGATTCTGTAAATGTGTATTGTGTATAACAAGCTCCTGGACGGGAAAGATGCCATATGAAAAGACAAAAACCAAATGAAATGAAAAGAAATCAGTTATTTGTATCCTAGACAAGGATTGTAGCCCCTCCCAAGTCAGAGCATCTGACTTCCCACAGACTACACAGACTAGATTCTGAGGGCCTGGAGGCGGTGTGTGGTGTGTATGTGTGGTGTAGTGTGTGTATGTGTGTATGGTGTGTGTGTGTTCAGTGCTAGGGACTGAACCAGTATGCTGGTCAAATACTCCTATTGGAGGTACATAATTTGTTTATTTATTGTGTGTGTGAGGGGTGGGGGTGGAGTCCATCTCTCCTTTACCATGTGGGTTCTGGAGACTGAACAAAGGCTTGTGAGGTGGTACCTGCTGAACCATCTCATCAGCCCCTTTCAGTTTTCTGTTAAAGCACTTTGAAAGTAGTTCCTATGTGCTGTCTTATATTTGTGCTTCCTTTATTAGTGGAGTGACTTCCTCAGAAGCTCACAGTAGACTTCTTTCGGTCTCGTGGAGCGGAGCGGAGATACACGCACTCCAACGGCACAAGCCGCTGGTGATGAGGAACGCCATCCCTGGACTGACCTGAATCCTTTGGAAGAAGAGGATGGCTTCTGCATTAGAAAGCGGCTGGGATGTCTCCTAGCTCTCCTGTGCATCAGCGAGTTCTGAAACAGCCCCCACCCCACCCCGTTTTCCTCATCTCCACAGCTGCACCCACCCAAGTCATTAGTGAGTCTAGTTTGGTTCAAGGAGCTCCCGACTGCTCTCCCTACTTCCGAGCTAATCCCCCAACACAAACCCGAGTTGTCTTTTTCCAGTAGAAGACGAATTATATCAAGCGCCTGCTTTAACTTCTCTAGCGGTTCCCTAACACATTGTATCTCAACTTTCCCTAGAAAGCCACCCAGCATTCGATCCCTGGTGACCTCTCTTCCCACGCCGTGCATCCACTCTGCTTTGTGAGTGCTGGTTACACGGCCACCACTCTTCAGAACAGGAATTGGATCCTGTACTAAGGGCCTTTGCACACACAGCGCCCTCGTGTGGAACAGTCTTTCCACTCCGTCTTTGCCTGGAGGTAAAAATAAAGATGGAGGTTGTTGAGACACTGTACAAGATACAAGTTTATCTCCACCTGTATTACCAGATGAGTAATTTGAGTAAGTTACTTAACCTTTCTACATCTTGTATTTCTTTCCTATAAAATGTGGGTGAGGTGGGCCTGGGAGGCTGAGGCAGGAAGATCCCAAGTTTGAGGCCTGTCTGGAGTCCAAGGCCAGCCTTCACAACTTAGTGAGACCTGTCTCAAAATAAAACAAACAAATAAATTAATGGACATGGAATTAGTGGTCATTCCCTTGTCTGACGGAAAGCCCTGGCCTCAATGCCCAGTATCACAGTCAATTAAAATAAAACAATCTAAATGCCAGGCATGGTGGTGCACAATTATAACCTCAGTGTTTGTGAGGTTGGGGCCAGAGGATTGTTATAAGTTTGAGGGCTGCCTAGGCTACTCGGGGAGCACCAAAAAGGGGCAGTGTAGCAAGACCCCGCCTTAAAAAAACAATAAATAAGCAAATTTTCAAACGAGGGTGCTAGCCACAGCTGGGGATGCATTAGTCACTCTTCTCCGCATGTCGATAATCTAGAGAGGACAGGCTTATTCCGGGTCATGGCCTCAGACAGAGGAACCCGTCATGGCGGGAAGGCTTGGCAGAGGATCATGCAGTGACAGCATCTCACATGCCATGGACCAGAAAACAGGGAGTGTGGGCCCAACCAGAAGTGGGTACAAAGTCTGGCCCTTAGTGAGCTACTTCTCCAGCTAAGTCCCTGCTGTTTAAGGATCCCAGAGTTCCCCAGAATGGAACCAATAGCTAAGGAGCAATATACAGCACAGGAACCAATTCTCTCTGCCTGCCAGCCCTGCCTGTCCTTTCTTCTGCCTTGCTAGTGGCCGCTCAGCTCTTTATTAGAACAATCAGGTGTTTTAGACAGGCAAAGTAACACAGCTTCACAGAGTTAAACAAATGCAACATAGAAGAATGCAACACATCTTTGCATCATTAAACAAATGTTCCACAGCAGAAATGAATGTAATACATCTTCAACTAATATTCCACATTATTTCCCCCTTTTTTGTCTAAATAAAAATGAAAGGAAGAAAGAAAGAAAGGAGGGGAGGGAGGGAGGGAAGGAAAGAATATAGGTAATCTACTCAAACAGGAGAGAAAATAAAAGTGACTAGAACAAGGTTAACTCTCACACAGCAGGAGTTTGGGTGTGAGCAATCCAAGGCCATGAAAGTCCTGTAAGAATGTATGTGTTGACATTAGACTAATCGAGTAACATTGCACAGGCAATATGTAAAAACCAAACAAAGTCTATGCATAAACGAGGGAAATAGCAAAATACGTATGACACTTTTAGTATGATATTTTTATGCATTTACCTGTGTTTTTCTTTTCTTTTTGTGGGAGGCAGGGGCAGGGTAAGGAGGGAGTTGAGACGGGGTCTTATGCAGCCTATGTAGGCCTCTAACTCAATACACAGATGAGAATGACCTTGAACTCTTGTCCCCTACTTCTACACCAGTGTTGGGATTACAAATGGCAACCGCAGCAGCTTCCTTAGAGAGGAAGTCTGTTTTGCTGGGCTTTTATAGATGATCTAGTATACATGAATAATAAAAACACGCCAAACAAAACGAAGCTGGAGGGATGGCCAGCGCTTGAGAGCACTTGCTGCCTTTCTAGAAGATTCCTCTGTTTGCTGCACCCACACTGGGTAGTTGACCACCTGTATCTCCAGCTCCAGGGGATTTAATGCCCTCTTCTGGCCTCCATGGGCACTGATCCCCCAAGCAGACAGCAATAATCATATAATCAGGAAAAATGAAAATAAGTCTTTAAAGGGGGGGGTAGATGTTGTCAAGATGGCTCAGTGTGCAAAGGTCCTTGTTATCAAGCCTAAAAATCTGAGTTCTAGCCATGTTACCCACACGGTGGAAAGACACACACACACACACACACACACACACACACACACACACACACACACAGTTTTTTGATTTTTGCTAAAAAGAGGGTCCTCTGATGTGAAACCCAACATCAGAACACAGAAAGCTCTGGCATGCTGATCTCAGAACCATAAGAAAATAAATTTCTAGCCAGGCAGTGGTGGCGCACGCCTTTAATCCCAGCACTCAGGAGGCAGAGCCAGGCAGATCTCTGTGAGTTCGAGGCCTGCTTGGTCTACAGAGTGAGTTCCAGGAAAGGCGCAAAGCTACACAGAGAAACCCTGTCTCGGAAAAAAAAAAATTCTGTTGACATTAAAAAACTAAACAAATACAGACTGAAGCTCTTGTGATGTTAGCTTGACTCCTGGCGTGAGGAATGAGGAGCTTTTGACAAAGACTGTGGAAAAATCTGGAACAAGACATAACTCTTTCCAATTTCAGTTATCAGTCAACCAAAGAACGATGGAAATTAGGCTATATTTGGGGAAATATGCCATTGTGTATTGTACACAACAAAGATCAGTTACAGCCATTACCATAGAGTGATAACTAACTCCGCCATGCTGGACAACCAGTTTGGCTTAAGGCCCAGTTAATAAACAGTGCTTCTGTGGTCATTGACATTTCTCTTGCATAAGCAATGAGCTTTCTGTTTTGATTATATTCTGAATGAAAGTGTACTCACAGTTCAGAGACATTTTTTGATATCAGAGAATTAGACTAAGAACATATTTTCATATTCATATAGTCACAATTCCTCCTCTCTCTCTTTCTTTCTTTCTTTCTTTCTTTCTTTCTTTCTTCTTTCCTTGATAGGTATCCCACACAGGCCTGCAAACTCACCATGTAGCCAAGGATGACCTTGAATTCTTTTTTCTTAATTAAAAAGTTCTAACTATGTGTTTGTGTGGGTGTCCGCTGAAGCCGGTGGCTGTGGAGCCCTGCCTGGAGCTGGAGTTTCGGGTGGTTGTGAACCACCTGATGTGGACACTGGGCGTTGAACTAGGGTCCTCTGGAAAAATAACAAGTGCTCTTTTTTTTAAAAATTGAAAATAGTTTTTTTCACACAATATGTTCTGGTTATGGTTTTCCCTTCTCTACTTCCTTTCAGATCACTCCCACTTCCTCGCCCACCCAAATCCACCTTCTCTGTCTCTCTTTTAGTAGAATACAAATAAGTGTTCTTAACCACTGAATCATCTCTCCAGCTGGACATTGAGTTATTGATCCTTTCGTCCCTACCTCTCAAATGCTGGTATTATATGTGTGTGCCACATGCCTGTTGAATGTTCAATTAATAATAGTTGGTAACAACTATCATTTGTAGTATAATTTCATTTTATTGTATTTTAAACACCTTATTAGCATATATTAATTATACATTAATAACGGGTTTATTATGGTATGTACATAATGCATTTCAATCATATTTGCTTCTTGTTACCCTCTTTTGTCTCCTGCTCCCCTGAGCCATCTCTCCACCTCATCAGGTGCTTATCTTATAGAGTATCCAGGGTCCAGGGGCTCAGCTAAGTCTGGCGTGGGATCTGAGGGAAAAAAAAAAAAAATCTATGTACACTATGTTCTTATGACTTTATTCCTCTAAGACAAAATTCTATCAATTCAGCTATAGTTCCACCAGGCATTCAAGGCAGGAATAACTCTAGACATACCAAGCTCTATATCCATCTACTTTATTTCTCTGGGATGAAATCCTGTCTCCATAACTACAGTTCCGTCCAGTTCCCCAGCTCACAGTCCTGCTAACGACTAAACTCCTATGATTCCAGCCTCATCTTCGTCCTCTGTATCCTCTTTCTCTGCCTCTGCTACTCTCTACTCTTGGCACTCAGAAAACTCTACCCGAGATCCGCTTACCCTCTATGGAACCTCTGTCATCCTCTCCTCTCTTGCCATGTTGTTTTGTCCCTGTCTACAGAAAATGCCTGCACTTTCTTTCCCTGGGCACGTGGTTCCCTGACTCCTCAGGAATGTTGTTTTACCTCTCACCTTGATATGTAAAAACCTCTTTTGTTCTCAGTCAATAGCTCTGGGGAACCACTAGGCCTCCTCAAGAAGGGATGGTCTGAGCTTCATTAGCACAAGAAACAAAGCTAGGCACCTCCCGCCAGCTTGTCACCTAAGCTCAGCAGGGCAGTTAGTAACTTGGTAGTTCAGCAGGTCTGGGGATCTGCATTGTTTACCAGTTGGTCTGGGCACACAAGGATTTCATAGCAGAAGACAGCTGGAATATTAAAGGCTGGGTAACACCAAATATTCATAATAAATGGCTTTGCCTTTTGACAGAACCTTGGCAGGTCAAAGTTCTGCTTTAATACACAGCTGAATCTCAAGGATATATTCTTGCGGCTCGCAAGATTATCTTGCATAGCAAACATTCTTAACCACTGACCCATCTCTCCAGCCTCGTATTGGAATTTTAAATTCTCCACAGGCTAAAGGGTTTGATTCCTGGCTGAGGGGCTACTTTCTTTTTCAGGCTCACACTTTTCTCCTTCTGTCTTGCTTCAGCCTCACAGTGTAGCGTAGGATGGGTTTGAACACGCGACCCTCCTGTCTCAGCCTCCTTAGTGCTGGCATTACCGATGTGTACTTCTGGGCTTTGACCTTACCTTCCTATGAACAGAGGCAAGTCAGCTTCTACAATGGTCAAGGGACTGGCAATGGGGATGAAACAGGAAACAAAATAATGACTCCGCTCTCTTGGACTTTTAGAGTGTTGTGAGAGACAACCGACATCAAGCGGGCTACAGGCTGGTGATTTGGTGCTTAATTAGGGCACCAAACCTGTTGCGTCTCTCAAGCATCTTTGGGTTTTTCTCTTGGAGCTACGGGGCTACCCAGTGGTACCCACTCAGGGCAACACTGGGAGGCCTCTGGGAATGTATGTGGGTGAATCCCTAAGGCGGGCTTCTGGCAGTGCGATTACAAGCTAAGTGCCAGGACCAAAGGAGGGCGGGCGGTGTCTCTGGGGTGGTGGGATGTAACAGCAGCCGCTCCTGCCAGAAGCAGGACCCACCACTTTTGGAGTTCTGGAGTCCTGTGAGGATGGATGCTAGAGAGGACAGCCCAGCAGCCAATGTGTGGGACCACAGCGACACCTGGCTCTGGTCCGAGAGGCATCCATCCTTCCTCTGCAGAGACGCAGGGACCTGCGGGGGGCGTGGCCGCCTGCGGGGGGCGCGCCCGCCTCTCGGGGGCGTGGCCTCGGGGGTCGGAGGGCACGTGACGCGGGTGTCATGGCGACTTCCATGCTTGGTCCTGTCCGCGGCCCAAGGCCGTTCGGCTTGGCTGGCCTGTTCCGTCGCCGGCCGCCTCGGGATGTGTGGGGACGTGTGCGGCGGCTCCCGGAGCCCTCGGCAGTCCGGCGCAGCGTGGCGGCGGCCAGCGGGCCCGGCATCCCGGGGTCCGACCACTACTGCCTGGAGCTGCTGAGGTGAGCGGCGGCTGTCCCCGGACGTCCCCGGGAGCCGGAGCCCTGACTGGCTGATCCTCCTGGCCCTGCGTTCTGTTGGGCTCCGTGCGGGTGCTGCAGAGGGGGGCAGCAGGCCTGCCTGTTCGCGTGGCCACGGGATCCTCGGCTCAATACGTCACCCTGCCCGAACCCTGCCTTTAAGGGACGCTGCAACTTTTGCATGCTTAGCATTTTTTATTCATAGACAGCTAGTGATTTTAACGCTGTTAAAGGTTCTGTGTGCTCTGCACTGTTAAAAGTGTCTGTCTTGCAGAGGCTGCGGATTTAGCTCCGTGGGTAGAGTACTTGCCTAGCATGCACGAGGGTTAGTTAGATCAACAGCTTCCCATAAAACCTGGCACACACGCCTGTGACTCATCTTCGGAGAGAGAAAACGGAGGTTGAAGGTTATTTTTGGCCACACATCAGCCTCATGAGACTGTATTAAAAATTATTTACAAAAATAAAGTCCAAAGCAACTTACTTAACGGTCCTTACGAATTACTATTCCCATCAAGGGTTGTAAGAATTAGAGCATTTAGGAGCTGGAAAGATGGGTCAGTGTTTAAGAGCACAGGCTGATCTGGAGGACCTAGGTTCGATTCCCACCACCCACATGGCAGCTCACAACTGCCTGTAAGTCCAGTTCCAGGAGAGCCAATCCCCTCTGGTGTTCCTGGGCACTAGGTAGGCACGTGGTGTAGGCAAAACACTCATATACATAAAAATAAATACGAATTTAAAAATAAAGTTTACCAGAGCATTTTGTATCATTGCCTGGCACATAGTTAGGTTATTATCTTATTTAATAGATGATCTCACTTCATGTCAGGTCAAGGGAACAAGGAATTTCCCTGAGATTGACTAGAACATTCTCATGACTTGTGCTTTGTTCACACGGTATCGGGAAAGACATCTGGGAGTTCCTCCATAGACATATGTGGGGTGTGGAGTGGATTGGGCCTGCCTTGGAATAGAGCCCTGTGAACATTTATGGTTTAACAACACCCACCCTCGCCACCCCTGCAGTTTGCCCTTCCTTGCTAACACTGGTGTCTGATACAGTTTTTGTTTGATTTGAGACAGGATTTTTTTTTTTTTTTTTTTTTAAAGTTTTTCATGACAGGGTTTCTCTGTGTAGCCCTGGCTGTCCTGGAACTCACAGTGTAGACCAGGCTGGCTGTGAACTCAGAGATCTGCCTGCCTCTGCTTCCAGAGTACTGGGATTAAAGGAGTGTGCCACCACTGCCCGGCTGAGATAGGGTCTGTATGTAGATGTGGTTGGCTATGTAGACCAGGCTAGCCTGGAGGTCACAGAGATCTGCCTGCCTCCCTCCCAAGTGCTAGGACTAAATTAGGTCTGTGCCACCAGTTTTTTCTTGGTTTGTTTTTGTTTTTAAAGATGTGTTTATTTTTATTTTATGTGTTTGTGTTTTGCCTGTATGTGTGTACATATGTCTGTATACTTTGTATGTGTGTACACTGTGTGCATGCCTGGTGCCTCAGGCCAGAAGAGGACATCAGACCCCCTGGAACAGTTGTGATGTTGGGAATCAAACCAGGGTCCTCTGGAGGAGCAGCTACCTTAGCTGCTGAGCCCTCTCTCCATCCCCAGTATCTGATTTTAAAATGCCTGGTTTCAAGGGCCTCTGAGCCAGTGGTTCTCAACCTTCCTAATGCTGCAACCCTTTAATATAGTTCCTCCTGTTGTGGTGATCCTTGACCATAAAATTATTTTCATTGCTACTTCGTAACTGCAATTTTGCTACTGTTATTTTATAAATCGTAATGTAAATATCTGCTAGTCTTAGGTACCCCTGTGAAAGGGTCGTTCAACTCCAAGGAGTCGTGACCTGCAGGTTGAGAACCATTGCTTAAGCATTACTAAAATAACTAAATCACCCTGGATTTCATTGGGGAAGTAAATCCAAAAATGCATTTGCTCCAGTGTTTGGCAGGTGTTTTGGGTTTCCCGCTCTCCTCCCTTCTCCCAAGTAGTGAGGTTGTAGGCTTTGGCTGTCACCATGTCACGTCGGTTTGCTGGGCTTTCTTTTTTTTTTTTTTTTTTTTTAAAGATTTATTTATTTATTATGTATACAGCATGTATGATTGCAGGCCAGAAGAGGGCATCAGATCTCATTACAGATGGTTGTGAGCCACCATGTGGTTGCTGGGAATTGAACTCAGGACCTCTGGAAGAGCAGTCAGTGCTCTTAACCTCTGAGCCATCTCTCCAGCCCTGCTGGGCTTTCTTTATGGTGCTGGAGACTGAACTCAGGCCTGGTGATGCAAGACAAGCTCCGTACCACTGAGCTGCACACTAGCCGTTGTATTTCTAGACAGCTTCTTGCTGTGTTTTGAAAGCTGGCCTTGAAATTGTGGACGTAAGCGGTTTCTTGCTGAGCCCCCTGAGTATATACCATACCCAACCTATCATTCTCTGGATATGTATTTTCCCCGCCCCAACTTGGGGCATCATTCTTTTGAGAATGTCTGGAGGTCGTAGGAACTGATGTCTATATCCAGGTAATTGGCATTATTCATTGATGCCAGGAATGTGGAGATCATTTGTGCTTCTAGGCTCCTTTAGCAAGTACAGAAATACACATGCACATTGGTTTATATATCTTATATCTGTGTCTTTCTATGTATATGTAATAAAAACTTGCTTAAACCATTCATTTATACCTGCCCCCACTGCCTTTGTTGGTTGTTGTTTTGAGAGAGTTTCATTGTAGCCTGGGCTAGCCTCAAACTCCTGATTCTCCTCCTACCTGCACTTCCGAATGCTGGGATCACAAGTGTGTATCAACATATCCAGCTTTGTTTTTTCTTTTGTACCTCATTTCAGTACTTACTGAAAGCAAAATATTCTGAAGCAATTACAAGTGCTTTGTAAATAAAAATAAAACAAAATACAGATTTCTTTTTTAATGTTTGGAATGAGAAGCAGACACATTGTTTTAAGTAGTTGTAGAGAAAGTTATATAATTTAAGAACCAAGCGCCGTTGTTTTCAGTTGCCTGTTTTGTCTGGTCTGTGTGCAGCCCAGAAGGTGGAGGCTAACACTTGTTTTCTTCCGTTCTGTCTGTTGTAGGAAGCGGGATTATGAAGGTTACCTGTGCTCCCTGCTGTTACCCGCAGAAGGCCGAAGCTCTGTTTCTGCACTGAGGGCCTTCAATGTGGAGCTGGCTCAGGCTGGTATTAAAATACTATGACGAGACGGTTGGAGGATATGAACAATAAAGAAATAGAGTAATTCGTGTTAGATGTACTTAAAATTTCTGCTAGTGTTTTTTTTCTCCTGGTAACTACTTAGGCTTAATTCGGTACCAAAAAGTAAAACTAGCTGGTGAATTTAACATTTCTGGAAATGATTCTGCATTTTTAAGTTTTTCTGAGTATATTGCAAATTTGCAGTTAGCATTGTCTGTTAACTGAATAAACTAATGAGAATCTTACTGCTTTCTCCGATAGTTGCATATTCTGTGGGTATATAGAAAATTTGGAAAAAGTTGAAAATTTTTTTTTTTTTTTTTTTTTTTGGTTTTTCGAGACAGGGTTTCTCTGTGTAGCTTTGCGCCTTTTCCTGGAACTCACTTGGTAGCCCAGGCTGGCCTCGAACTCACAGAGATCCGCCTGGCTCTGCCTCCCGAGTGCTGGGATTAAAGGCGTGCGCCACCACCGCCCGGCTAAAAAGTTGAAAATTTAATGTGAAGTGAGAATGGACAATATTTTGGCAAGCCTACATGGTAGAGCACAAGAGAGTCTGGCAGACCTGACTGATGTCTGTCTCAGAATTACAGGGAAGCCGGGAGCCTTCCTCCTTGAGCGGATAGAACATGGGCAGATTCAGAACATGTAAAATGGTGTGGAGTGAAGGGACTCTAGTAGAATGGTCTTGGTCTTCTTAGGACAGCAGGTGGAGAGGTGTGGAGTCTTGAAGAGTGGCACATGTATGCATATCACGACTCGTTATTAAACACGAGTGGCTTAATTAATGTGTAGAACAGACTATTGCCGTGGCTAGTGCCAGGGCGTATGCACCCCCTGGCAGCTTACCTTCCCGCCGGAGCCTTGGCCGCTGTCCTCTGTCCCAGTGAGTCTGTCCCCCTCCTCAGCCAAACCTCCTCCTCCTTCCTGGAGAATTTGAAGCGACCAGCAGCTCCCCAGGGACACGGAGGCACCTGCACCACGGTTACTCTGCTGACATTTGTTTGTTTTGACATAGGGTCTCACTATGTAGTCCTGGCTTTTTGGAACTCACTGTGTAGACCAGGCTGTCCTTCAAGTCAGAGATCCACTTGCCGTTGCCTCTCAAGTGCTGGGAATAAAGGTGTGCACCATGCTAAGCTCCATGCGATTACTCTTATATATAGGGATGTGACTGACAGTAGGAAAATCTTCCTTGGTTTATCATTAAAAAAAAAAAAATTTATTTAAAAAATGTTAGGTGTATCAGTGTTTTGCCAGCATGTATGTATGTATGTATGCCTGGTGCCCATGGAGGCCAGAATGGGTGTTGGATCCCCTGGAACTGGAGTTACAGATGGTTGTGAGCCAACATATGGGTGCTGGGAACTGAACCCCTCTGCCAGAGTAGCAAGTGACCTCAACTGCGGAGCCATCTGTCCAGCCCTGCTGAGTCATCACTTTTGAGGGGAAAATGTATGGCTGGTTGTCCTCACACAATTGATGTTGAATAATTGAAGTTAGTCATCAAAAAAAAAAAAAAAAATCAAGTTGCAGATTTGGGATCCACAGTACAGGAGCAGCTCAGAGCTGATGCATGGAGCTCCTGCAGCTGGCTGCACTTAAAAAAAGTACTTCTGACCACATGAGCAAGGAATGTTTACACTTAACATGTGCAGAGAGTCAAAGCCACCCAAATACTGTAATGGTTCTCAAAAAGCAGATTTGGAGACACAGCGTGACTGTAGAAGAAGCCTGTTTGCTGAAGACAATGACTGATTTTGAGTTTTGGGGACAGGCTCTCGTGTAGCCCAGGCTGGCTTTACACTTGTTATGTAGCTGGGGATGGGGATTCTCTCGCCTCCACCTGCCATATGTTGGGTCACAGTTAGTGCTACTACCCTAGCTCAAGAAGAAACCATTCTTTATTATTATTATTATGATTTTATTATTGAATGTGTATAAGTTTTCCTTCGTGTGTGTCCATATACCGTGTGCACACCTGGTGCCTGTACAAGCTAGAAGAGGGCATTGGATCTCCTAGAACGATAGCCACAGATAGCTGTGAGCCACCATGTGGGTGCTGGGAATTGAACCTGGGGAAGAGCATCCAGGGCTCCTAACTGCTGAGCTATCTCTCCATCCCCAAGAAACAACTCTTAAAGCAGTGAAATGTCTCAGCGAGCAGAAGTACTTACCTCACAAGCCTGGCAACCTGAGTTCAACCCCCAGAACCTACAGTCCAGTGGGAGAGAGCTGACTCACAGAGTTGTCTGTCCTCTGCTCTCCACATGAATTTATACACAGTCAGTTTAGACATGGTCTCATTCTGTAGCTCAGGCAGAAACTTACTACATAGCCCAGGTTGGCCTCGAGCTCATGGCAGTTATTTTACCCCCTGAATACTGGTGTTGTAGGCATGAACAACCACACCTGGCTTATACATTATGTTAATAAGAGATTAGTTAGTAGCATCGAGGGCAATGTGCATTGTCAATTTTACACTTAGTGTTCGCTCTGAAAAATGTAGTCATGTATTGACCACCATAGCAGTAGTGCAGGACAGTTTGATTAGCTCACAAGTCCCTCATAATATTTAGTGTTCAGACAATGAGTTGTCTTCATTTGTTTGTTTCTATTCAGGGGTTTTAACCGAAGGCTTCCACACATAGACAAGCACTCTACCACGGATCTATGTATATCTCCAGCCTAGAGTTTCTGAACTCTGTTTACAGGTGAAGGACTCAGTCTCCGAGAAAACAACTGGACTGATGCGAATGCAGTTCTGGAAAAAAGCTGTGGAAGACATGTACTGTGACAACCCACCACATCAGCCTGTGGCCGTTGAACTCTGGAAGGTAAAAAAACCTTACATATATACACATACATAGTACATATAGTCTTCTATGAGCATGTATATACCACTTTTAATATAGAGGAGCCGTGTTTGAGCCTGCTTGGGGGTGGCTGTAATTCCGGTAGTGGTGGTGGTAGTGGTGATGGTAGTGAGGTGGGGTCTGTCCTCAATAGTCTTGGGCTTTTAGTGGTCCGAGCTGCTTTGGCAGGGGTGTTGGTTACTTGTCTTGCTGCAGCAAAAGCACCTTAAGGAAGGAGAGGTTTCTCATCTCCAGTCCAGGGTTAGAGTCCATCATGGTGGGTAAGTGTAGCTTCAGGATCGGGATGTCAGTCACATTGCATCTAGGAGTCAGGAAGCAGGGAGCAATAAATACTTGTGTTCAGCTTGCTCCCCATTTTAACACTAATTTATTATGAGAGAGTGAGAGAGAGTAAGCACAGAAAGCCATGAAGTACATGTGGGGGTCAGAGTACAGCTTGTGGAGTCAGCTCTGTCCTTCACCAGCTGGTCTGGGGGTTGAACTCGGGTTACCAGGCTTGGTGGTAAGTCCCTTTACTGCTGAGTCATCTCAGTAGCCTGGCTTCCTTCCCTCTCTTCATTCAGTCTGCCACCCTAGCCCATGGGATGGTATTGCTCACACTGACTGTGGGTCTTTCCACTTCAATTAGCCTAATCTAGATAACTACTCACTTATTGTGTGTGTGTGTGTGTGAATGAGTGAGCACACGTGATGTCCCTGTTAGGGTGTGTGTAGAGATTAGAGGTTGACTCATGACACCCCCAAGTGACATAGACTTTCTTGTTTTTTTGTGGTACTGAAGAACTAGGACTTTGCACTCACCAATGGAGTTACAGCTACCTCGCCAACATTTCTTTTTCTTTCTTTCTTTTTTTTTTTTTCCAAGACAGGGTTTCTCTGTGTAGCCCTGGCTGTCCTGGAACTCACTCTGTAGACCAGGCTGGCCTTGAACTCACAGAGATCTGCCTGCTTCTGCCTCCCGAGTGCTGGGATTAAAGGTGTGCGCCACCGTCTAGCCATCTTAGAAGTATAGTCAGTCTTAACTTGTTTTTTTCCAATGTCTCAGGACATTCATTTTGGGTTTGTCTTAATATTTTCTCATTAGATGTAGGTTATAGATTCTTGGCTGGAGTGCTTAATAGGAAATGCATCCTTCTTGAGGTGTCACTCCTGGAGAGACACTTGTCCAACCTGTCTTCATTGGCACTGCTGTTTGTTTATTGATTGATTAATTGATTGATTGATTGATTGAAACAAGTCCTTACTGTATAGCTCAGACTCAAACTTACAATGATTCTCCTTCCTCAGATTCCCAAGTACTGGGATTACAAATGTGTAGAACCATGCCCTGTGTTCTCGGGGTTTTAGATGCTCTTCATTGGGGGAAGTGGCTATTTTTGCTAGTGAAACTCCATGTGCTGTAAGAGAAAGACTGAATGTTCTGTGTCAGCACTGAAGGTAGGTGTGGCAGCAAGCAGCTCACTACTGAGTTCTTGGTTTCATTTAAGAGTGTAAAGGGCATATGGGAGAGTTTAGAGGGAGGGAAGGGAAGGGGGAAGTGGTGTCATTATATTTTAATATCAAAAATAAAATAAAAAATGAAGGCATCTAACATTCAAAGACAAGAAAAGAAAAAGAAAGAAAGAAATAAATAAAGTAGAATTATTAAATGTGCTCCAGTACAGCAGGCCGAGAGGCCGTGGGAGCCATACAGAGTCGGTCTGCTTGGAAATGGCCTGACATGCTTTTCCGGACAACTGTTCTTCTCCTGATGTCTTTTTAGCATAGCTGCCTGTCTGATGAGTTGTAACAGGTGTTCTCGAACCTACCTTTGCATTGCCTAGTGCATTTGTTCATATCTAGAAAAGTCATTTCTAGCACCTTCTAAAAATTTACACTTGTTTTTTTTTAGGCTGTCAAGAGACATAATCTAACAAAAAGATGGCTTATGAGAATCATTGATGAAAGAGTAAGTTGGAATTGTCCAAGTCTTAAATGTTTTTCCCTTTTTGATCCTTAGGTTAATTATTTATGGAGGAAAACATTTTGTATGCATATTAATCTTTTGGAGGAAGAAAACTCAGAGAGCAAAGGTATTTTATCTGTAGTCCATCCTTACATGCCATACCTGTCACCCTACTCCCTACCGTATCAGGTAGAGACCAGCACCTAGACGGAAGGCCAGCACCTAGACAGAAGGCGCGTGCGTGCGTGCGTGCGTGCGTGCGTGCGTGTGTGTGCGTGCGTGCCCGCCCTAAGGTCTGTAATCACAGGCATAGGCCGCCATGCCCAGATATCTGCCCTTGTTTCATGTATCTTCTCTCTTCATTAACTCCATTGGATGCTTTAAAAAAGGAAATTAGGGGTTGACTAGGAGTGGCATCATTTGGTCAGTAAATGCATATGTATCTTAAAAAAGAAAGACTTTGTGGACTGGGAATGTGTCTCGGTGGTAAAGCTTTGCAATGCTAGGTTTAATTCCTAGCATTACAAACAATAGACCAGTGGATAAGAAGGTAAATAGAAGAGCCTTTTGAAGACCATAACCACAGGTGATTACCGTGCCTTAAAAATGACTTGTTACTTGATACCGTCAGCCACTGGAGCAGCCTTTGGTAAGGCTGGTCACACATCTGCCCTGGTGCTAGATGTGCCCAAGAAGTAAACACAGTGAAGTCTGACAGACCCAGGGGTGGAGATCGCTGTTAACTGCTCAGAGATAAATTCTGACCCAGCCCAGCTGCTACTGCCCTAGGCCATGGAGTCATTTTTGTAGTCTTTTTGATGTGTTTTGGGTCAGTGTCCTCCTCGACCCAATATTTAATCACACACCATTGTCAGGAAGATGTACATTTACTTTATTTACTTATTCTTTAATTTTTTTTTTTTTCCAGACAGGGTCTCATATAGTGCAGGCTGGCCTTGAACTTACTTGTGCAGGATGACCTTGAACTTCTGACCCTCTTGTAATGATTACAGGTCTGTGCCACTGTGCCTAGTTTTCAGCTGTGCTGGGTTTATGGATGCTACCCACTGGACTACATCCCTAGCCCTTAAGTTATTATTACTATTTTTTAAGAGTTTTAAATTTTGTATGTACAGATGTTTTGTCTGCAAGTATACCTGAGCACCATGTGTATGCATTGCCCAAGGAATCCAGAAGAAGTTTTGAATCTTCCGGAACTAGGGTTAGATGGTTGTTATGCTGAGAATTGAACCTGGGTCATCTGAAAGAGCAGCAAGTGCTCTTAACCACCAAGTCAACCCTTTAGCCCTGAAATATTTGAGGCAGGATATCCCTGACTGACCTGGAACTCACTAGTAGTCCAGTTAGCCCTGAACTTGCAACGCTGTCTCCTGAGTGCTGGGGTTACAGGAGTTTGAGACCAGGTCTCAGGTGGCCAAGCCGTTCTGGACTCCCCTCTGGAGTGCAGGGTTACGGGTGTGCTCCATCGTGTCCAGCTTGCTGGACGCTGCACTTGGATGCAGTCCCCGTCTGCGTTCACCTCCGTTGTCGTTGTCTCCTACTCCTTCAGTTAATACGCTGTTAACAGGAAGACATGGCTGTAAAGCTGTAGTAATCCAACTGTGGTGTTGGCAAAGGATGGACATACAGAGCAGTGGTATAGACAGAGTCCATGGGCAGGCAAGATGGCTCAGCAGGGAAAAGTACCTGCTGCAGAAACCTCATGACCTGAGTTTGACCACGTGATCCCACAAGGTGACAAGAGAGAACTGACTTCCCAAAGTTGTCCTCTGACCTCTATGTCCATGTGAACAGCTACACCTGCTGTCATAAATTCATTATAAAAAAGAAGTAAGCGAGTATAGTCAGTTGAGTGATGAGAGCATCTGGACTATTCGGTGGGAAAGTATTGTTTTCCACAGATGGTTCTGGGACCACAGGGTATACACCTGCAAAGAAGGACTCAAGCTAGGTGTTGTGGTGCAGGTCAATAGCCCAGCACTGGGCATGTGCGGGGAAGGGTTCAAGGCCATTCCTAGGCCCAGTCATAGTTGGGGCACAGCTTGGGATACATGAGACCCTTTCTAAAAAATAGTAAAGCTAAATAAATAAATAGACTGAATCAGGACCCCTGCCTCACAATGTGTATGAAAGTCAGCAATTTAGTTTGATGGCCTGTCAAAACCCCCAAAACAAACAAAACTTTGGAGAAAACATTGATGTAAAAAACAAAACATTAGTGTCAACTGTAAATCTTTGTGACTTTAAATTAGGTGATGGTTTCTGAAATATGATATCAAAGGCACAGATAAGAAAAAGAAAAGAGGTAAATTAAAATTAAAAGCTTCAAAAAGTTGAAAACCCAGAGATAATGGGAAATACATTGTCAGTTACTTATCTCATAAGTGCTTAATATCTAACATACATCAGGACTCTTTCAACTCAGCAATAAACGTGCAGAGAAGACACGTGAGTGACCAATAAGAACTGAAGAAGAGAAGCCCTGTGCCTGTGAGGTTGAGCATTCTTGCTATTCTTGAGCCTTATTTTGTGAGGCAATTTGTGAGCACTGATATATAACACTTGCGTGGAGGCGGGGAATTATTTTTGTGTTTTGAGACATGTAGCCCTGGCTGGCCTAGCATTTATATAGAATTTTAAAAAGATTGTATAGAGTGAAAAATATATTTAAAATATATATATTTAAATATTTAAAATATATATTTAAAATATTTTATTTTGTTTTGTTTCGGTTTTTTGGTTTTTCGAGACAGGGTTTCTCTGTGTAGCTTTGCGCCTTTCCTGGAACTCACTCTGTAGCCCAGGCTGGCCTCGAACTCACAGAGATCTGCCTGGCTCTGCCTCCTGAGTGCTGGGATCAAAGGCGTGCGCCACCACCGCCTGGCAAAATATTTTATTTAAATGTATTCCGCCTGCATGAATGTTTCATATAGCAGGTGCAGGTGTTTCTGAGGAGGTCGGGGCATTGGATCCGCAGACATGCTAAGAACAGAACCTGGGGTCTCTGCAGGAGCAGCAAGTACTCTTAGCCACTCAGCCATCACTCCAGTCCATGCCTAGCTATATTTTAATCTTTATCGTGCACTCAACAAATCTGTTAAGTTCTTATTTATTTAGGGCAAAAAAAAAATAGCACTTTTCATTATAAAGTAATAATTCGGTGGACTTGATTTGCGTTTCTTTGACTCAGGAAAGAAATCTGGATGACATAGCCTATCGCAGTATCCAGGAGCTTGAGGACTACGCCGAAGGCACGCAGAGCTCTCTGCTGTACTTGACGCTGGAGGTGCTGGGTGAGTCGCTCTCCTCCTTCCTGCCGAGACAGTCCTCCTGCCTCAGCTTCCCTAAGTGCTCTGATTACAAGTATACACTATCATGCCCAGCTACAACTTTTATTTATTTATTTTTGAGACAGAGTCTCATGATGTAATACTGGCTAGCCTGGAACTCAGTATGTAGACCAGGCTGTCCTTGAACTTATTGAAATCCTCCTGTCTCTGCCTCCTGAGTGCTGGGATTAAAGGTGTGCTCCACCAGCCAACTTTTATTTTCAGTAGGAAGAAAGAGAACATCTCTATTATCTGTGCATTTATAGTCCTTTCGGAGTGCAGACGCGTCCAAGTGCTCAGACTCTCACAGAAGCAGCAGGCTCCCATGGGAATGCTCTGGGTTAATAATCTGTAACGGCTTTCCCTTTCCCGACAGCATCTCCTATGACTTCGAGTTTCTGTACTTCAGTTCTTCCCCATGGGGTGGAAAACAGAATAAAACTACACTTACAATGTTTTGTGAGATTCTCTTTCTCCTCTACTTTAAAAATATTTGAAATGGCACTTTTCTTCTGACCTTGATCCAAGTTGGTGGCATCTTATTGTAAGGAGGAGATTATTGGGGCCCAGGACAATAGTATCTCATTTGAAGATAGTGATCTGTCTTTATGTCAGACCCCAGAATACAGTCCCTGTTGAATGTCCCAGGCCTGTCCTATTGTATTTTAAAAGTAAGGTTGTTATGAAATTACTGCAAGGGAAGAAGTAAAACTCTTAAGTTTCCCATGAAGTCTGATTAAATTCTCAGTGTGTTCTTGGTGTGCTAAAAAGCTGGAGAGCTAATGAGTGGAGATTTGGATTCCTGCTGGCAGGAAGATGGTTGACTTATCCCTGGCACCCACTTTCCCTTGTAAATCCTATTTTCCAGATGTCTGACAGGATAAATACTTTTCCTGGGTTCAGGTGATGTCTTGTGCTATTTCCTTGATTTGCTGTGCTTCAAGGACAGGAGAGCAACCCCATTTGGTGTCTGTAATTCTAGGTGTGAAGGATCTTCATGCAGACCATGCTGCGAGCCACATTGGAAAGGCACAAGGCATTGTCACGTGCTTGAGAGCAGCACCCTATCATGGTAGCAGGAGAAAAGTGTTCCTGCCCATGGATGTCTGTGTGCAGGTGAGGCTGTGACCTGCTAATGATTCTCTGGGGACACCAGGAGAGGAGTTGCTCTTTGTTTTGTTTAGTTTGTTCCATTGCTGTTTGAGAGGTCTGCACATCACTTCTTGCTTTTGCCCTGCTCACTGAGGTAGTCAAGCATGAGGTGTCTGGAGGTAGTGCAGTAAGAAGGCCTGGACAGCCTGCACCTCCTGGCCAGTGACTACTCCCTCCAAGTAGTTACAGTAACCTCGCCTGGGCCTGGTGGTTATTTTATTTTATTTTATTTTATTTTATTTTATTTTATTTTATGTATGTATGTATGTATGTATGTATGTATGTATGTATTTATTTATTTATTTATTTATTTTGGTTTTTCGAGACAGGGTTTCTCTGTGTAGCTTTGCGCCTCTCCTGGAACTCACTTGGTAGCCCAGGCTGGCCTCGAACTCACAGAGATCCGCCTGGCTCTGCCTCCTGAGTGCTGGGATTAAAGGCGTGCGCCACCACCGCCCGGCCGGTTATTTTATTTTATTGGAGGGAATAATTTTTATTGATTTTGTTTTTGAAGGGGTCAAGGTCTCTGGTAGCTTAGGCTGAACTTGAACTCTTGAATCTTTATGTAGCTGAGGATGGCCTTACATTTCTGATCCTTCTGTCTTCACCCTCCAGTGCTGGGGTTACAGGCGTTGACCATCTCACCCAGTTGGAATATGTCTTTTAAAAATGTTTATCAGCTCTGGGAGTCCAATTAGCGAGAAAGAGGAGGGTTTATATGAGCGAGAATTGTTGAGACCAAGGTTGGATAAAGCACAGGGACAAATAGCCAAACGAATGGAAACACATGAAATATGAACCAATGGCTGAGGGGCCCCCAACTGGATCAGGCCCTCTGAATGGGTGAAATAGTCGATTGGCTTGATCTGTTTGGGAGGCATCCAGGCAGTGGGACTGGGTCCTGTACTCATTGCATGAGTTGGCTGTTTGAAACCTGGGGCCTATGCAGGGTCGCTTGGCTCGGCCTGGGAGGAGGGGACTGGACCTGCCTGGACTGAGTCTACCAGGTTGATCTCAGTCCGCGGGGGAGGCTTTGCCCTGGAGGAGGTGGGAATAGGGGGTGGGCTGGGGGGAAGGTGAGGGGGGCGGGAGGGGGGAGAACAAGGGAATCCGTGGCTGATATATAGAACTGAACTAACTGTATTACAAAAAAAAAAAAAGAAAAGAAAAGAAAAAGAAAAAGAAAAAAAATGTTTATCAGAGGCTGGAGAGATGGCTCAGTGGTTAAAAAATGTTTATCAGAACTTTGGGTTTTGAATGAGGTTCTTTATTGTCTATCTTTTGAACTTTTAGAAAAGGTTCATTTTTATTTGTGTGTATATATGTATATGTGAATGTGTATATGCACATGGATGCCTGTGAAGGCCAGAGAGAGTCTGAGATCTTCTGGAGCAGGAAGTTCTGAGCTACCAGATGTGGGAGCTGAGACTGGAACCTGGGTCCTCTGCAAGAGCAACAAGTGCTCTTAACTCTTAATCCTTTTGTATTTTGTTATACTTTCTCTCTCTCCGTACATCATACACATTGTATTAGTTGGGGTTTGCTAGAGGAACAGAACTAGTAGAATGAGTATATATCCTAAATGGGTTATGACATTGACTTCGTCGTGGACATGGAGTAATCCAGCAGTGGCTGCCTGCACACTGGAGAAGCTGAGAACCTGGTCAGTCCCCGTGGCTAGATGCCTCAGCAATCCCAGTCTGATATTGAAGGTCTGGGGGATTCCTGGAGAGCTGCAGGTCTCTCGTGCACATTGAAGGCCCGAGAGGCTGGACTCCAGTGTCAGGGAAGGCCGGCAGCAGTGGCAGCGGACGGCAGATGCACTCAGCAAGGAGCAAAGGTGGCAGGCAAAAGAGCGCTGCCCTTTATTCTGTCGTCTTATACTTGCCCATCTGGGAGGACACCTCCCCTAGATAACCCTCCAGGGGGTATTGTCACAGACCCACCTACACGCATGCCTCCTAGCTGATTATGTAGTCAATCGGGTTGATAAAGAAGATTGACCACTACACACTTAGACCCACAATTTAAAAATTAGCCATTATCCTGTGTATGCTGTATATGCCTGTTTTCTTAAGCAATATTGATTTTAAGTGTGCTTAAAGATTCCTAAAATATATTTTTTTCACAGCATGGTGTTTCACAAGAAGACTTTCTACGGAGGAAACAAGATAAAAATGTGCGAGATGTAATATATGACATTGCCAGCCAGGCACACTTGCACCTAAAGCATGTAAGTAGCTCCTTTGCCCAGTTATCTAGGAAGTTATCCCTACTAGACAGGGCCGTCCTATGGCATATTATGTGTGGTGGTTTGAATAGGCATTGTACCAGGCTTTTTCTTTTGGGCCACCAGCCAGCTCCCAAATCATGACACGGAGACTTATTAGTTATGAATGCTTGCCCTTAGCTTAGGCTTGTTTCTTGCTAGCTCTTGTAATTTAACCTGTTTCTCTTCATCTATGTTTTGCCTCAGGGCTTTTTACATTTCCTTCTCTCTGTATGTCCTACTTTTCCTGCTTCTTGTGTCTGGCTGGCAGCTGCCTGGCTTCTGGCCTCAGGTGTGTCCTCTTTCTCCCTCATTCTCTTCTCCTTCTCCTCTCTAGAGCCTAGATTTCTCCTCCTACTTATTCTCTCTGCCCGCCAGCCCTGCCTTTCCCTCTTCTGCCGACCTGTTGGCCGTTCAGCTCTTTATTAGATCAATCAGGTGCCTTAGGCAGGCAAGGTAAACAAATACAACACATCTTTACATAATGAAACAAATGCAGCATAAAAAAATGTAACACATCTTTACATATCTAAATATTCTACAACAAGGCATGGCTCCCATGGACTCATGTGTTTGAATGCTTAGCCCATAGCAAGTGGCACTATTAGGTGTAGCTGGAGTTTTCCTTCCTGGCCCACAGTCAGGACAAATCTCTTTCACCTGCCAGTCCCACAGCCACTCAGACCCGACCAAGTAAACACAGAGACTTATATTGGTTACAAACTGTATGGCCGTGGCAGGCTTCTTGCTAACTGTTCTTACAGCTTAAATTAATCCATTTCCATTAATCTATACCTTGCCACATGGCTCGTGGCTTACCAGCATCTTCACATGCTGTTTGTCATCGTGGCGGCTGGCAGTGTCTCTGACTCAGTCTTCCTCTTCCCAGCTTTATTCTCCTCCTTGTCCCGCCTATACTTCCTGCCTGGCCACTGGCCAATCAGTGATTTATTTATTGACCAATCAGCAACACACTTGACATACAGACCATCCCACAATTAGGTGTGGCTTTGTTGGAATAGGTGTGGCTTTGTTGGAGGAAGTGTTTTACTGTGAGGCAGACTTTGAAGTCTCATACCTGCAGATCAAAATGTAGAACTCTGAGCTCCTTCTCCAGTACCACGTCACATGGTAATGGACTAAACCTCTGAAACAGTAAGCCAGCCCTAATTAAATGTTTTCCTTTATGAGAGTTGCCGTGGTCATGGTGTCTCCTCACAGCAATAGAAACCCTAATAAGACACTATGGATTTATATACACGATAGCATTTCTACAGCTCAATATGGGTTCTGACCTGGGCAGTCTTTGTTCCATTGTCCATTGGATCCCCAGGATTTATCTTGGGAACTCTTGGAAACTTTTCCTTCTCTAGAAAACCCCTTCCCGTTCCCAGCTGATGGACGCACCCTTTTGTGAGTAAAAAGCCTGAGCTTCCTCACGTGGGCGCCCCTGCTCATCCACAGAATATCCTGTCTCTCCTCCCCTCCCAGAAGCCAGCCACAGCCGGCATTCTCGGGTGCTCCTTCTGTGTTCTGGCTCGGTGCTGCTGCCCACTGGAGCTACAGCTAGAGCTCAGCCTCCTGGTTCTCACCGTTGAGTGAGTGCTCTGCGCTCAGTGTTGCCTGGAGGGAGTGTTCATCACCCTGGCCCGTCCCCTGTTCGAATGTCTTCTAGCCACTCCAATGAGACCATCACGGGAAGGAGTCTTTGAATTTCCCAGTTGAAGAGTCACTTTGCTCTCGATTTTATTCCTTTTTGACACTTTTTTACCTTGAAATTTACTTTATTTCCATTTGGCTCTGATGGCTCCTAACTGGTCCTGAGTTCACCTGAATTGTTTTAGTTCCCTAAGAGTTTGCCCCTCGGGAAGGGTTTGGTGGGAGGAGGAGCAGGGGATAAGAGAAAATAATGGGGGAGGAAGAATATGATGTTTGTGTGTGTGTGAAAATGTGAAAGAATGAATCTTTCTTAAACACTTCCATTGGATAGCCCAGTATAGTCTGGAACTCACTCTGTAGACCAGGCTAGCCTCAAACTCACAGAAATCTGTCTACCTCTTCCAAGTTCTAGGCCTCTCTTCCTGGAGATTGGTAGAATGACCTAAATGGAGAATTGCAATTTCCAAAGTGTTTTATTAATTTGTTTGTTGTGGCTGGACATAGTGGCACATGCCTTTAATCCCAGGGGTAGGCAGGTCTCTGAATTTAAGGCTTCTCTGGTCTACAGAGGGAGTTCCAGGACAGCCAAGCTATACAGAGACACTTTGTCTCAAACAAACAAAAAATAACAAAATTATTAAATTAAACAATTGAAAAAGGGTTATTTGTTGTGTAGTACTGGGGAGTGGAGTCTCCCACATGCTAGGAAAGCTACCAGTGAGCTAGCATCCTTGATCTCCAAGGGATTTTAACAGCCAGGACTGAAAGCACTGTTTGTTATTCATTGTATGCAGTCCATTCCTAGAAAATAGTCTTGGAGTGGTGGACCGAAGAACCGTTGAGGCTCTTTGGAGGCTCTTGAGAAGCACAAGAACACGGAGACACCAGTGTACACTCAGAAACAGAAGCCTGACTGTCTGTCATTCTGCGTTTGTTAATTGTATTGTCATTTTACCATGTCCCAGCTTCCACATAGATAAGACGATCATGTTACTTCCTATCCAAAGTGTTGTTTAGATAGATGAGTTAACGTACAAAGAGTTAATAATAGCACCTGCCATGTAGTAAGTGCGATCAAAGTTAGTTTGTGCCCCATCAAGTAAAGCTGGGACATTAGTACCACAGTAGAAACCTGGCAGAGGTCTTGTCTGTTTCTGTTGCTTTTGGTTTTTTGAGACAGGGTTTTGCTATTTCTGCCTTGGTAGGACTTCCATTGTAGTCTATGACCTTGGATGTGTGACCGTGTTTCTTCGGCCTCCCATGTGTTGAGAAGATAGGTGTGTGCTACCATGCCTGGGTCTAGCAGTGTTTGAGACAAGAAAGATTGGGAGCTTAGGGGCTGGAGAGATGGCTCAGTGGTTAAGAGAGCAGATTGCTCTCATTAAAGGACCTGAGTTCAGTTCCCAGCACCCACATCAGATGGCTTAGAACTGTCTGTACTCCAGCTCGGGGGCAGGGGAGATCTGATGCCTCGAGGCTCCATGGGCACCTGCACTCATGAGCACACAGACACACAAATGTACACATAGTTTCTAGGGAAAAAATTGGGAGCTGGGAGATGAGTTGGTGTCTCGTCACATCTGGCCCCACCCAGCTTGGTCCTGATCCTGACTGGAGCGTCTCGGGAATGAAGAAATGACAGACTCTGAAGAAACAGCAGTGACATGTAGGGAAAGGCTGGAGCCGGGTGTCTGTGCTCACTCTGAGGGCAATTCCTCCTCCCCTGGAAACTCAGTGTGCAGTCTGTCAGCACCCGGAGGAAGGCGTAGGGTCAGTGGGAGGTTCTGTAGGAGAGCGGTCTCAGGCCGTAAACTTCCACATACTCTGTCATCATTCACACACAGACCAGGGGAAGGCTTTGCCATCACCATGGGTCTGAGGTGGTTGTAGTAGTGGTGGTGGGGCTCGCCATGGCTGTGTTTTCCACAGTTGGATTTACTTAGGAGAAGGATGGAGTGTCTTTCAGAGAGAGATGCATGTGTGTATATATGCCCACACCCACAATGAGACTTGATAACCTACTGTGACACGATGCCAAGGGGAGCACGTGAGTTCACATGTAGACCACACCAGTGCCAGTCAGATGCAGACAGTGGTGTGCTCGGTGCTGATCTTCCCTCTGGCTATCGTGACATAGGGAGATGGGCTACTGGAGAATGCAGGATTGTGGCTTGGGAAGGTCAGAACTGGAGTCAAAGCTGTAAGTCTAGATGCTATTGCTCAAGGAGAGTGTTCCCCTAGATGAGGATGAGGGACAGAACCCTGCGGCCACATCCATTCATTAGGTAGAAGGAAGCAGGGCCACTTATTAGGAAGAAGGCGAAGGGCAGAACAGGAGTGCTGGGAGTCCGCATCGGAGAGCAGAGAAGAAAGGACCCCATGTCCTGTGCTGCAGAGAGGCTGAGAGAAAGGTGGCCGTGGTAGAGCATAAAACCATAGTGCACAGTCGGGAAGTGAGGCAGGATGTGCTCCTCCTAATACAGAGACCTGGAAATAAAGGTCGGTCTGGCCAATGCATCAGCCTGAGTGGACCAGGTCTTCATAGCCTACAAAGAGTCAGGTAGAATTGAGACTAGGGGTTAAATACAGAGACGTTTGAATTCCAGGAAGAACAGCTGATAACTTGATCAAGGTGAAGTAATGATGTAAAGACGTGAACTAGACAGAGGTGGGAACACCACCTGAGAAGGTCATCTGTGCTGGATCTAAACAGGGGCTGTCTAACCTAGGAAGGGTGACTGCAGGAGGTCATCTGTGCTGGATCTAAACAGGGGCTGTCTAACCTAGGAAGGGTGACTGCAGAGCTGAGGGTAGAGCCAGTGTGAGATGTAAGGGAGTTGGAGAGTTCCCCAGCTGAGCCATAAAAGGAAGAGGCTTTAACATGCCAGGTGCCTTTGCTAAGTCCGTGGGGCTTTGAAGCTAAGCTGGCAGCAGGAGATGAACTGTTTTCTTGTTTTGTGAGAGGCCCTTGTCGTGTCTAAACTGCTGTAGATGCTTTGTGCTCACCTCAGGGGGCGACTGCTGCTTCAGAAACATTCCAACCAGTTTCTTTCCCTCTTCCTTTAAGGCGAGGTCCTTGCACAGAAGCGTTCCTGCGGAAGCATTTCCTGCTTTTCTTCAGACGGTGAGTGCTCCAGTGGAGAAGGCTGGATAACTAACTGGTGCACAGACTAGACCAGTCTCCGCTGTACTTCTTACGGTCGTTTTCCTTCCTTGATTAGTGTGATGGTTACACCGTATTTCTGAGATGTCATAGCACAGGCTCTGCAGCCAGGCTACCTTGTATTTGCTCTCTCTCTTTGTAGCCATGGGGCCTTAATTTACTCATCAGGAAAATGGGAATGATGGAAGACACCACCTTGTGGGAGTGTCTCCACGGTGACCTGAACATGTAGTGGTGCCGGCCCACAGGTCATTGCTGACCTGGCTGCATCGGAATAACCTGGAAAGCTTATTTAAAAGGTGCTTTCTTGAGCTCAAATTCCCTGATGCAGGCCGGTGAGATGGCTTTTTGAGACAGGATTTCACTGTGTTGTGGAGTCCTGGCTATCCTGGAACTTGCTCTGTAGACCAGGCTGGCCTGAAACTCATAGAGCTCCACCTGCTTCTGCCTCCTGAGTGCTGGGATTAAAGGCGTGCGCCACCACCGCCCCACTAGAGGTCTTCTTATCACTGAGTTCAATCTCCAGAAGGCACACAGAGGTAGAAGGAGAGAACTAACTCCACAAGTTCTCAGGTGTGGGGCCAGGGAGGTGCCCGGGGAGTGAAAGTGTTTGTGGTGTAAACTTAGGACCTGATCTGGGGTTCATGGAGAAGAGAACCGATCCTTCTGACCTCCACATACACCATACACAACAATAAAAAATAAAGTCTAGAATAAAATAAAGGCTGGCTGCCTAATTAATCCTTGTTTGATGCACACACACACCCCAACCGGGTCTACACGGCAGAATTCCAGGGGGTGCTGTGGATGTTGTGTAAGCAGGACTTGGGGCCTCTTAGAATCATGGAGTTAGTGGCTATGAGGGTGGGCATGTAGCCCAGTTGGTAGACTAGCGCAGTGCCTGACAGATATGGTGGTACACAGCTGTGTGGTTTGAACAAAAATGGCCCCACAGGCCCATAGGGAGAGGCAGTATTAGAGGTGTGGCCTTGTTGGAGTAGGTGTGACTTTATCGGAGGAGATGTGTCACTAGGGGGTGGGCTTAAGGTCTCAGAAGCACAAGCCAGGCCAGTGTGTCACTGTCACTTCCTGCTGCCCGTGGCCCCAGATGTAGAGCTCTCAGCTACCTCTGCAGTACCATGTCTGCCTGTGTGCCACCATACTTCCCACCATGATGATGGTGGACTAAAACCTCTGCACTACTGTAAGTCACAGTAATGAAAACCCTAACTAAGACAACAGCTTTAATCCCAGCACTCAGGGCAGAGGCAGGAGGATCTCTCAGTTCAAGGCCAGCCCGGTCTATATAATGAGTTCTAGGCTAGCTGGGGTTACATAAAGAGACCCTGTCTGGAGGAAGAGAAGTCTTTTTCTCGTTGTGTAATGTCACCTCAGGAAACTGAATGGCTTTAGTACTTGTACCTTTCCTTTTCTTTGTAGTTCAGACTGGCGTTGTTTGCATCCTCCTGCCTCAGTCTCCTCAGAACTCAGATCACAGGTATGAACTGTCACATCTGCCTTTTTTTTTGTTTTTCTTGAGACAGAGTCTTACTATTCAGCCCAGGTTGGCCTTGGTTTCACCGTGTAGCACAGGCTGACCTCAGACACATGGCAGTCCACCGGCTCCAGTTTTCTGAGTGTTGGGACTGCAGCTGTGGCCGCCATGCCACGCTGTACTTTTCTTTAGTTTGTTTGGGAAACTTGATGATTCTATGATCTAGTGACCACTGTTCTCTTTTTCCAGGTTACTCTAGAGGACTATTTAAAGAAGATCCAGCGAGTGGATTTTGATATATTCCATCCGTCTTTACAAAAGAAGAATACGTTACTTCCGTTATCTTTATATATTCAATCATGGAGAAAAAGATACTAAAATCATTATCATTACTGATTTACTTTTAGTTTATTGGTTTAAAACAATGTGTGCTTTGAGTTCTTGTTTAGAAGCGATAAGAGCTAATGTATACACACACGTGTTTGTGCGTGCGTGCGTGTGTGTGTGCGTGTGTGTGTGTGCGTGCGTGCGTGCCTGCGTGCGTGTGTGTGTGTGTGTGTGTGTGTGTGTGTGTGTGTGTGTACCTGGAGCTAGCCAGACACTCTCTTGAGCTCCTCCAGTCTCTGCCTCCAAGCCCTGGGGTTACAGGGACACACAGCTTCCCAGCCATCTGTGGTGCTGGGAACCTGAACTCAAGTCCTCATGCTTTATAAACTGTTGAGTCTGTTGAGCTGCCTGCCAAGCACCAGAGCTTGAAGTATTTGCATGTATGTATGCATGTGTGCATGTGTGCATGCATTGTGTGTCTGCCTTGGTCAGTTTATGTGCAAGTACCCACAGAGGCCAGAGGGTGTCAGATCCCCTGGACCTGGAGTCACAGGTGGTTGTGAGCTACCTGATGTGGATACGGGAACCTCTGTAAGAGCTCTTAACATCTGAGCCAGCTCCCCAGCCTTCAGAGCTAACTTTTTACTTAAGGAGAAAAGGAATTATTGCTGTGGTTCAAGTAGAGCTCACAGGACAGCTGCAGAGCTTCTTCGGTGGACTGGGTGCTGGGACCCTGCTGAGATCCTACTGAAAGGTTTCCATGCACCATATTGTCTCTCCATCGATGCAGTAAGTCAGATCAGGCCGAATTAATAAGACCAGGTTTAATCCGAGCAAAGCAACTCCTGGGTGACTCGGGAAAGGAAGCAGGAGAGGAATCACATGGCTGCCCTAGGGAGCAGAGCTTAAGTAGTATTCGTAGGTGAGGTCTTAAGCAGCTGGGGGTGGGGACCACTTGGCGATTTTCTGAGGGCAGGGTTTGGAATAGGAGGATTGGGTTGAGTTCCCACCCAACATCTGGGGGTGGGGGGACGGTACGAGCTGGAGAATCCCAACACCATCCGACCCTCCTCATATGGGGCTGCTGTACCCTCACTGGGAAGTTGGGGTCCTGGGAGGAGCCAGGTGAGAGGGGAAGTCATCACTTCCCTCTCTGTCTCACCCCTGGGGTCCAAAGGGGAAAGGATTTAGATTCACAGTGTGTAACATGCTATTAGCCAAGGCTCAGATGCTCCCTGTAGCTGCAAAATGCATTCATTCAGGGCAGTGGTTCTCAACCTCTTTGACAAGTCTCTAGCTCCAAAAATATTTACATAATAGTAGCAAAATTGTAGTTATGAAATAGCAACAAAAACAGTTTTATGGTTGTGGGTCGTCACAACATGAAGAACAGTTTTACAGGGTCAGAGCATTAGGAAGGCTAAGAACCACTGAGTTAGGGCATGAAAAATGAACATAAGTCTGAGTAGTAGTCTTGTGTTGAGGAATGTGTAAACTTAATGCTAGTCTTTCTAACTAAAAATTTATCCATGGTGATGAAAAAAACCTGAGTTTAAGATTAAGCAGTGATCCACAGCCTGCCGCCCGGGCAGGTGCTAGCCACCCACCCTTGAGGGCCCAGGCTGGTGGGAAGACATCCACGGCCCGCTTGGTGCCTTGTTGCACCAGGCAGGTGGGTCCCATTATGATGAGCGAGTATATGGTGGAGAAATGGGAGAGAAAGAGAAGCATACTACTGCCCAGTGCATGGTGATATCTGGGCCAAGGCTGCAAGGATGTCCATGGCTCCTGTTGCTATTGAGGGCCTTGCAGATACCCACGGTCTGGGCCACCATCTGGGACTGTGTCAGTGTCCCAGAGGCACACTGCTTCTGGGGCCATGCTGATCTGGGTGACCTGTGCTGCTATTCAGGGCCACAGTGTTATCTGGGCCCAGGCTGCTGCCAAGGGCTATGTCTGGGTCCATGGCCATGTAACAGTCAGGGTCTAGACTGTTGTCCATGGCTCCTGTTGCCACCGAGGGCCGTGTGGATGCCCAGGATCAGGTCAGCCACTGAGTCCATGTTGGTGTCTGAGGGCCATGCTGCAGCTGGGGCCATATAGATCGAAGTGGCCTGCACTGCTTCTCAGTGCCATGGTGATGTCTGGGTCAGAGCTGCAGCCGAGGGCCGTGTCTGGATCCGTGGCCCTACTGCAGCCAGGGCCTGTGTTGATGTCCGAGGCTTGAGGCTCCTGACCGTTGAAGGCCACTCAGAACGCTGAGGTCTTGGGCCATGTTAGTATGTGATGGCCACGTTGCTGCCGGGGCTATGCCAATCTGAGTGGCCTGCACTGCTGCCTGGGGCCATGGTGACATCCAGACCCAGCTGCTGCCAAAGACCGTCCGTCCCGACCCGAGTGGCCAGTGCTCACACCCTCCCCTCCCTAGTCAGGATGTATGGACCAAGCTGCTGCTGAGGGCCATGTCTGAGTTTTTTTTTTTCTTTCTGAGACAGGGTCTTACTTTCTAGACTTGGCTGGCCTGGAACTTGCTAGGTAGAACAGGCTGGCCTTGAACTTCTAGAGATGGGAACTTGCTAGGTAGACCAGTCTGGCCTTGAACTTCTAGAGATGTACCTACCTCTGCCTCCTAAGTGCTTGGATTAAAGATATATACCACCATCCCAGCATGGTATATGCATTTCTTTTTTTTTTTTTTTTTTTTTGGTTTTTCGAGACAGGGTTTCTCTGTGTAGCTTTGCGCCTTTCCTGGAACTCACTTGGTAGCCCAGGCTGGCCTCGAACTCACAGAGATCCGCCTGGCTCTGCCTCCCAAGTGCTGGGATTAAAGGCGTGCGCCACCACCTCCCGGCGGTATATGCATTTCTTAAAAGTAGTCTTTGCTGAGCTTCCAAATGCTGAGCGTGGCTATATATGAGGTGTGTTTCTATGCATCTGTGTAATTCCCTCTTGATCTTAAAAACATTTGGTAATTACATTTTTATTATTTGTTTATTTTTGTTGTTATTTTGAGACAGGGTCTTACTTTGTTGCTCTGGCTGGCCTGGAACTCTCTAATGTAGACCAAGCTGGCCTAGAACTTGCCTCTGCCTCCAGAGTTCTAGTATTAAAACAGCTAAATTTTAAATTATAAAAACTTAGTGTTTGCAAAGATTAAAAGTAAAGATTTGGAATATGAGTGGGACTCTGAGTCCTGTGACCATGTGGCAGGTCCTTTCTCCATCTTTTCAGTACTCTTCTTCTTGTTCCGCCATCCACCCCACCCCACCTCACCCCCCCACCCCACCTCACCCCCCCTCCCCCCATCTCCATGGTACTCGGCAGGTGAGTCTAGTCTTTGCTTTAGCTATGAATTGGTGTCTGGTTCAATTGTGAGTTAGTAATGGCTTAAAATAACACATTTTTTTTTTCAAATAAAATCCAAACAGAATTTTGCAAGGGCAAGACTACACTGTTTGCCTCATCTTGGCCTTCCCAGTACCGAGAATGCCTTCTGATTGACAGCGGGGAGGAGAGATTGTACGCTGGAGTGAGTCCAGTGTGCTGTGTCGGGTATTCAGTTGATATTGGTGCCGCAAGAATCATCTTCAGGCTGATCCTCGGAGGCATGCCCAAAGAGTCAGGACACGGTTCTTGGGATTCCGAAGGAGCCTGGGTTGAAGAGTTCCTGGATCTTTGGTAGCACTGTGGCCAGTCTTCCAAGTTAGATTGGCAGCGATCAACTGCTCAACATCTTGGTTCTGCCTAAGGTTTTGAAAAAGAGGAGCTGAGACACTCAGCTGGATTACCGGGCCCTCGGCTCAGCAAACACTGGAACACTTTCTGAGACTCTCTCTCTCTCTCTCTCTCTCTCTCTCTCTCTCTCTCTCTCTCTCTCTCTCCCTCTCCCTCCCTCCCCTCTTTTCTTTTATGTCCCGACCACAGCCTACTATCCTTCCTCTCCTCCCCTCCCCCCTACTCCCCCCCATCCACCCCTCCTCTGTATTTGCTGAGATGATCTTAATTTGATGCTTACAGATTTGATGAACTAGAGTTACCTGAGGGTTAGAATGTGGGCCTCATTTATTGTTATTTACAGTATTGTTAATTTCCTGGCATAAAAACTTAGTCCTAAGGAAGGGAGGGAAGGAGGGAGGGGGGAGGGGGAGGGGGAGGAAAGAACACTTATAACCCTAGCACTCAGGAGATGGAGGCTGAGGACCAGGGTCATCCTCTAGTGAGTTTGAGGGCAGCTTGGCCTAGATGAGACTCTGTCTCAAAAATCCAAAAATAAAAGGTGAGCCAACTTTTGTAGGAAAGTTTGTGAATAGAAATGTCCACCTCTTCTGGCCCAGTGAAACATCTTGAATTAAGATGAGAGAACTGGGAGTTGTTTTGCTCATTTCAGCAAATCTCCAGGTGCCCTTGGTTTTGAGCTGTTTTATTTGGTACAAATTTCATTTCTCTAAAGACACTAGCTCAATTGATGGCTTGACCGAGACAATCCAGAGTTGTAGACACTGTGTACCTATTAAAAATAAAACAAAGCACTAGCCTAGTGTTGTTCTCATAACAAGACTTAGCACGGAGTCACACAGACGATTGGAAATGGAAACTGAATGGGTCAGAAGGAGGGCAGATGGTCTGTTTTTACCTGCTTTTTCTTCTGGTGAAAATTACTGTGTAATGAAAGGTATTTCTAAAAAAATTAGGATCCTGGGGCTGGAGAGCTGACTGCTCTTGCAGAGGACGTGTGCTCAATTTCCAGCCCCACATGGCTCACAACCCCCAAAACCAGTTACCGGTGATCTGATGGCCTCTTCTGACCTCTGAGGGCACCAGTCACTGTGGCGCACATGTGTACGCACAGGCAAAGCAGTCATACACACAAAATGAAGTAAATAAGTTTTTTAAAGGGTCCCTTCAAGTAGTAAACATGGTAGTAGGCAGAGTAGGTGATTGCATTTGCAGAATAGTAGACAGGGGGACATGAAAATCAAATTGTACATTAAAATATTATTTGTCACTTAAAATAATTTATCCAGGGCCAGCGAGATGCTCATTGGGTAAATGGCCTTGCAGTTCAAGCCTAACCACCCGGGTTCAATCTCAGGAGCCATGATGGAGGGAGAGGTGACTTTTCTAAGTTGTCCTCTGACCTCCACACACATACAGTCCCACACAGGCACACATATGTATACACATGTATTATACACAGTCAACAGAAAAATCTTGGTGGTAGTGGCCTCTTGGGAAATGTCAGTTGGGTTGAGACCGGTGAAGGATGACTTGGAAGTGTGTCCAGAAGTGACAGTTGAGTGGAGCATATGGTATTTGAGGAACTGGATTGTGGGATAAAGCTGGAAATGAGGGAGGGGGGATGAGATGTGAGGCTGACCCAGTAAGGTGTTCAGCTCTAACACTGGCATTTGATTAGTACTTTGTTACAAATGGTCCTTAACATGCATCTTGTGTGAGTACTCATAAGTATTGTTTACAATGCTTCCGGAGTAGGAGTAACGGTTCCTTGGACAAACAATGCCTTTTGACTCAGCTAGAACGTCCTTGTTACTTGATGAGCCTTCGGGCTGACCTTTCCCCTGTTTCCTTTCAGTCACCTTTTTCTCATTAACCAGCCCTGCCTGACTTTGTTGTGTTTTCTATTTTAGTTTTAATCCTGATCACTCTCCCAGCTGTTCAGTTATATAATAATGTCCTGTGTGTTTCAGCACAGGCCAACGACAAGGATTTCTCAAGGAGCAAATTCAATGGCCTTTTAACCCTCAAGTCCCTTTTGTGGGTAGGGCAGGATTCTTTAGGAACTCCACATTAATGTTCGGGAAGCTGTTTCAGTAGATTCTGCCTTTGTCTGCTGCAGCTGTCCATGGGATGCTAATTTCCAAGTGTACTACATTCTCCTTAGGAGGAGGATGCCACCTCTCCCTCCCATGCAGACTGTGTGTGGTTGGAAATAGAGCCAACTGAATCCTTCTTTCCCAGGTTATTCTGAAACAGTGAATACATGGTTTTACACAGCCGTCTTGTACATTGCAGAAATATTGGGGCCAAATAAACACAGAAGTCGAAGGTAATTATTTTTAAGTCACTCATTTCATTAGGTAAGAAATAACCACCACTAAGTCCTTCTGCTGGAGTCCAGCTCCAGTGGGATTCAGGTCCCAATGTGGAGGTGTGGTGTCATCAAGGGGAAGAGGAGACTGACAGGATCTGAGGGTCAATCAGGATGGCTACCACTTATTGAAAAAAGGCTACATCTTCCATACTCTATAATTGCACAAAGGACTAAATGGGAGAAGGGGGCGTGTGAGCTGGGGCGTGTGAGCTGGGGCATGTGAGTGAGCTGGGGCGCGTGAACTGGGGCGTGTGAGCTGGGGCGTGGCTTGTGATCAGGGGTTGGTTGTGATCAACTGACTTGGCAAGTTAATAGGGACCACAGTCATATGTTAATGGAAAGGCCACAAGTTCCTCTTGCCAGAGATAAGAATGTCCCCCTTTTTAGCAAGGAGGAACTTTCTTCAAGCCCCTGAGAGAATGGGGACTTTTGTCTAAATGCCTGACCTTGGGAAAAGGACTTTCTTGGGGGACCAGACACTCCATTATAGAGTATTGCAGTTTTTTATATGACTAAGTTTATCCAAATAGCTAAAGCTTAAAAGTAAGCAAAATGAGGCTAGATAAATATTACTATAAAACTGAGTAAACCTTAGGAATGTATAACTCTTGATTATCAAATATACCTCATTTATCAAGCATATGTTACTTATCTAAATTTTCTAGCAACTTGGTGTTAACTTGTGTGGGAGTAGGCAGAGTTATCACGCTATATGGTCTCTCAGTGGTGGTGATTTTTTCCAAGGAATTATTTTGTTTAAAAAGGCTGCCATTTTATACATTTTCGTTCTTCCAACCCACACAAAATTTCCCAAAGGAAAAGGCATAAGGGAACTCCCATAACACACAGTGAGAATCATTAAAAATGAAAGTAAAAGGGTGCTGGAGAATTGTGGTCTGCAAAGTCAAAATGCTGGAACTTTGTCAAGCAGCAATGGTCGCCATGCGGTCCATGCCATCCTCCCAGTTTTCCCCTCAGATACACGTAACATTAAAATATGGTATTCAGGTAGGCACTGTGGCAAGTGCCTGTGACTCCAGCACTAGGAAGGTAGAGGCAGGACACCAAGTCTCAAAAACCAACTAACTAACCAACAAACGACAATGAAGGAGGAGAGCTGGGCATGGTGGCACACGCCTTTAATCCCAGCACTCTAAAGACAGAGGCAGGAGGATCTCTGTGAGTTCAAGGCCAGTCTGGCCTATGTAGTTCCAGGACAGCCAGAGCTATATAGTGAGACCCTCTCTTGAAAAAAAAAATACCCCAGTGCAATGGAAATTCCCAGGAATCTATGAGGGTGACCCTAGATGAGACTCCTGGTAATGGGGGATGTGGAGCCTGAACCGGTCAGCTCCTGTAACCAGGCAAGACTTCCAGTGAAGGGATTGAAACACTAACTCAGCCACATAACCTTCGACTTACAATTTGCCCTTCCTACAAGATGTACTGGGGTAAAGGTGGTGCAGAAATTATGAGAGTGGCCAACCAATGATGGTCCAGCTGGAGACCCACACCATGAGGGGGAGCCCACCCCTGACACTGCCTATCGGGCCAGGAACCAGAGATTGAATAGTCTAGAGACCCAGGATAGAACCAAACAGGACCAGCAATTAAAAAAAAAAAAAAAAGGAAAAAAATAAATGAAATCATCCCTAATGATATTCTGCTATACTTGTAGACAGGAACCTAGAATAATCATCGTCAGAGAGACTTCATCCAGCAACTGATAGCAACTGATAGAAATAGATGTGGTGACCCATGGCCAAACATCAGGCTGAGTTCGGAGAATCCTGCTGAAGAAGGGGAGGAAGGATTGTAGGAGACAGAGGGGTCAAGGACACCAAAGAAAGCCCACAAAATCAACTCACCTGGGCTTGTAGGGGCTCACAGAGACTGAACCGACAATCAGGGAGCCTGTATGGGTCTGACATACGCTCTCTGCATATATATTTTGGTTGTGTAGTTTGGTCTTCTTGTGGGACTCCTAACAGTGAGAGCAGTGACTTCTAACAGTGACTCTTTTGACTGCTTTGGACCTTTTTCCTCTACTGGGTTGCCTCATCCAGCTTTAATATGAGAGGTGGTGCCTAGTCTTACTGCAACTTGATATACCATGTTTGGTGGATATCCATGGGAGGCTTGCTCTTTTCTGAAGAGAAATGGAGGGATGTGGATTGGGTGGGGAGGCTGGGGGTAGAAGAGAGAGGGGAAACTGCATTTGGGATGTAATATATGAGAGAAAAAAAGATGAGGAGAGAAGTTGCTGGAGAGAAGGAAGGCCTAGAAGTTAAAAGCAGGAACTGCTCTTGCAGAAGACCAGAGTACTGTGTAGAGCAGCTCAAAACCACCCGTAACTCCAGCTCCAGGGCCTCCAACAGTCTCCAGGGGCACCTGCACTCATGTTCACAGATATACACATAATCAAAAATAAATATTAAAAAGTGGGTGAGGGGAATGTGTTAATACAGGTGAACAAAAGCTTTAAAAGTTTTAATTGTAGTTTAACGTCTTTAAGTCTGCATTGTAGTCTACAGTTTGGAAAAGATCATATCAGAAATGTTCTTGGGTTGGTGAGCTGCTCAGCACTTGTAAAAGCACTTGTCATGCAAGTGTGTTGACCAGAATCCTGTTTCCCAAACCCCAGGTAAAGAGAGAACTGTTCTCTGACCTCCATATGTGTGCCATGCTTCATGTCCCCAGCATCATGCACACACACACACACACACACAAAAAGTAAAGTATAAACATCTTAAAGAGAGAATTTGTATTAGTCAGGGGTCTCTAGATTAACAGAACTTATAGAATGAGTCTTTCTATGTATGTATAGAAAAGGGATTTATTAGATTGACCTGCAGGCCGCGGTCCCCCTAATCCAACAATGGCTGGCTGTGAACGTCCAAGACTCCGGTAGTCGCTCAGTCCATGAGGCTGGATGTCTCAGCTGGTCTTCAGTGTATGCTGGAGTCCCACTGGCTCTAATGGCAGTGAAGGGATGGACTTGCTAACAAGGTAAGAACAAGCAGGCAAAAAGAAAAAGCGTTCTTCCACGTCCTTATAAAGTAATGGTTCTCAACTTTCCTAATGCTGTGACTCTTTAATACAGTTCCTCATGTTGTGGTAATCCCCAACCATAAAATTATTTCATTGCTACTTCATAATTGTAATTTTGCTATGAGTTGTATTGCTGGTCATGGTGGCACACACTTTTAATCCCAGCACTCAGAAGGCAGAAGCAGGTGGATCTCTGTGAGTTCAAGGCCAGCCTGGTTCACAGAGTGAGTTCCAGGACAGCCAGAGCTACAAAGAAAAAAAAACCTCTCTCTCTCTCTCTCTCTCTCTCTCTCTCTCTCTCTCTCACACACACACACACACACACACACACACACACACACACACACACACAAGCAAATATCCGTGTTTTCTCCAATGGTCTTAGGTGACACCTGTGAACGGGTCTCTCTAACCCCAAAACATTCTTGACTCACAGGTTGAGAACCACTGTTATAAAGGCTTCCAACAGAAAATGTGGCCCAGATTAGATTGGACTAAAGATCTGGATTAAAGGTGTGTCTTCCTACATCAAAGATGTGAATTAGAAATGGATCCTCCCATTTCAAATCAGGCAGAAATTCCTCAGAGGTGTGCCCTCTATTTTGGGGTTTTAGTTAATTCCAGATGTAGTCAAGTTGACAACCAAGAACAGCCATCACAGTCCACCCCTTGTCAACTTGACACACAATCATATCTCCTTATGTTGTGATTAATTTCCAAATGAAAACACTAACCGGGTCACAATAATACCTAAACATAACATAACTATCCCACACACACTCACAAACACACTATGTATATTTAGCCAGGTCATAATTACACATAACATGATATAATAACTATCCCTCATACAACCACAAACCCATTATAAATTTATAATAGGCGGCACTATCCCTTGGGGAACATTCTCTCAGTATCTCACACTTAAATATGATAACTACTGATGTTCTCTTAATTGATGTTATAACATATGATAGAGAAATTGAAAGAAAATACAAATATCTGTACAAACCCATTCTTAACAAAATATGACAAATACTCATGTCAATTATAGTCTTCATTTCTGTAACTGGTCACGTGGCCTTAGCTGTATTTGTAACTACCTCCCTCCACTACCCAGTCTGATTTCCTCCTCCCTCAGCAAGCACCCAGCAGGTCTGGCTCTTTTCCTGCAGGGGTGACCGGCACCTTCATTCCTGGTGGCTCTGTGTCCTTTGTCATCCTGCCTGGAGTAGGCTGTTGTAGTTTCCCATTGACTTTAATCACAGGGCGTGACAGAGATGTCCTAAAGGCTCTCCTGCGCTCCAGACGTAATCCTTCTTACCCCTATTGTGGAGAGGCAATCCAACTTTCCCTTGGTAATCTGGATCAATCACCACTCCCAACACCACAATTCCTTCCTTAGCCTGTTGGTTTAAGGGCACTAGAAAGACAAAGTGACCAGGGGGGAGTCTGAGCTACAGTTCAAAGCTCCCCCAACCCCAAGTCAAAACTAGGCCAGCAGAATTTAGGGTCATGGGAACAGGAAGCAAAACATTTCCTGCTGGGTCACTAGGGGTGATAGTGAGTGGAGCTGTTCCTTTTCCACCCCTTGATTCCTGGACCCATAGATCCTGCACCACAGATTGGACACTGATTCAAAGCTTGTACCCTGCCCCAGCCCTCCAGGCTGCTGCCACCTAACTGGTACTGTAACTGTAACTATGTCTTCAAAAGGCCATTTCTATCAGGCTGGCTGCTTCAGGATGGTGGGAACATGGTGAGACCAGTGGATTCCATGATGGGGGACCCATTGTCGCACTTCTCTGGCTGTGAAATGAGTTCCTTGGTCAGAACAACTCTGTGTGGAATACCATGTCGAGTGGATAAAGCATTCTTAAGTCTAAGGTTGGTGGTTTTGGCAGGAAAGGCAAATCCATAACCAGAATAAGTATCTCCTCCAGTAAGGACAGAATTGTCCTTTCCATGGAGGAAGTGGTCTGATTAGTCAACCTGCCACCAGGTTGCTGGCTGGTCACCCTGCGGAATGGTGTCATATCTGGGGCTCAGTGTTGGTCTCTGCTGTTGGCATATCTGACACTGTAGCCAGGTCAGCCTTGGTGAGTAGAAGTCCATGTTGTTGAGCCCATGCGTAACTCCATCTCTGCCACCATGCCACTTTGTTCATGGTCCATTGGACAATGACAGGAGTGACTGGGGAAAGAGGCTGACTGTCCACAGAAGGGGTCATCCTCTCCGCTTGATCATTGAACTCCTCCTCAGCTGAAGTTGTCTTTTGATGAACATTTACAGGGGACACAAGTATCTTCACATCCTTTGCCCATTTGGAGAGATCTATCCACATACTTCTTCCCAGATGTCTTTCTCACCAATTTTCTTATCATGCTCTTTCCAAGTCCCTGACCATCCAGCCAATCCATTGGCTACATACAGCCTATGAAACAGTGAATAATCATGCATCTGGCCATTTCTCCTTCCAAACAAAATGTATGGTCATATGTCCTGCCTGAAGTTCTTCCCACTGCAAAGGTTTTCCTTTGCCAGTGTCTTTTAGGGTTGTCACAGGAAAGGGTTGTAATGCTGCAGCTGTCCACTTCTGAGTGGTTCCTGCATAATGTGTAGAACCATCAGTAAACCAGAGACACTAGTCTTCTCTTCCTCAGTCCATTGATCATAGGGTACACACCATGAGGCTATAGGTGCATGCTTGGCAGCAGATGGCATTGTAACAGGAGTAGAAACCATAGGCATTTGGGCAATTTTTTCATGTAATTTGCTTGTACATTCAGGACCTACTCAAGCACATATATACCACCCCCATTTGATAATAAATTGCTGCTGTGCATGTCCTACTTCATGACTTTGTGGGTCAGGTAACACCCAGCTCATGATGGACAGCTCAGGTTGCATGGTAACTTGGTGGCCCATTGTCAAATGTTCAGTTTCCACTAAAGCCCAATAGCAGGCCAAGAGCTGTCTTTCAAAGGGAGAACAGTTGTCTGAAGATGATGGCAGAGCCTTGCTCCGAAATCCCAAAGGCCTCTTCCGTGATTCACTTATGGGGCCTGCCAAAGGCTCCAAACAGCATCCCTGTCTGCCACTGCCACTCCAAGTACCATCGGGTCTGCTGGATCATGTGGTCCAAGTGGTAGAGCAGCCTGGACCTGTTGAAGAACCTCCTCCTGTTCCAGCCCACACACAAAGCTAGCAGCTTTCCCAGTCGCTTGGTATATGGGCAGGAGTAACATAATCACATGAGGAATGTGCTGTCTCCAGAATCCAAATAGGCCTATTAAACATTGTGTTTCTTTCTTGGTGGTGGGAGGGGCCAGGTACAATAACTTATCCTTCGCCTTGGAAGGAATAGCTCTGCATGCCCCACACTACTGGACTCCTAAGAATTTCACTGAGGTAGAAGGTCCTTGAATTTTAGTTGGATTTCCTATTCTCTGATATGCATATGTTTATCAGTGAGTCAAAAGTGGTTGCTACCTCCTCCTCATATGGTCCAGTCAGGATAATGTCATCAATATATTGCACCAATGTGATACTTTGTGGAAGAGACGAACAATCAAGATCCCTTCTAACTAAGTTATGACATTGCTGGAGAGTTAATATATCCCTGAGGTAAAACTGTAAAGGTATACTTCTGGCCTTGCCAACTGAAAGCAAATTGATTTCAATTTGATGATCCTTGTGGACAGGTATTGAGAAAAAGGCATTTGCTAGATCAATGGCTGTATACCACTACCAGAAGACGTACCAATCTGCTCAAATAAGGACACCACATCTGGTACAGCAGCTGCAATCAGAGTCACTACCTGAGTTTTTAGTTGTTAACTGTTATTCTCCACAATCCATCTGACTTCTGCAATGGCCAGATAGGAGTGTTATTGTGGGAACCAGCACCTCTACATCTTTCAAGTCCTGGATGATAGCACTAATTTCTGCCATTTCTCCAGGAATGTGATGCTGGTTTTGGTTCACTATTTTCTTTGGCAGAGGCATCTCTAAAGTTTTCCATTTAGCCTTTTCAACCATAATAGCTCTCATTCCACAGGTCAGGGAACCAATGTGAGAATTCTGCCAACTTCTGAGTATATCGATCCCAGTTATACATTCTGGGACTGGAGGAATAACCATGAGTCTGGAGATCCACTGACCCTCCTGTGAGTCAGAACTCCGTTAGTCACCTGACCTCCGTGAGCCCCTACTTTAACTAGAGGGCCACAAAGTTTCAGGGATCTCCTGAATCAGCATCAGTTCAGAACTAGCATCCAACAAACCCCAGAAAGTCTGATTGTCCTTTCCCTCAGTGTACAGTTACCCTTGTAAAAGGTCATAGGTCTCTCTGGGGGAAGGGCTGGAGAAAGGCTAACAGTAAAACTTTTAGGTATTCTATCAAGGTTCTTTCTCAGGGGAACCTTGCTGTGGATATCGCTTTGTATGCTGTGAATGTGTTGGTCTGATTGGTTAATAAATAAAGTGCTGATTGGCCAGTAGCCAGGCAGGAAATATAGGCAGGACAAAGAGAGAGGAGAATTCGGGGAACAGGAAGGCTGAGTCAGGAGTCGCCAGCCAGACACAGAGGAAGCAAGATGTTAAAGTACTGGTAAGCCACACGCTACGTGGCAACTTATAAATGAATAGAAATGGGTTAATTTAAGATATAAAAACAGGTAGCAAGAAGCCTGCCATGGAGTAATGTAAATCTTTGTGTGTTTACTTGGGTCTGAGTGGCTGCCGGCCCGGGCAGAACTGGAGAAAACTCCAACTACAGAACCTGGCTATTCCTTCATTCAAGAGGGTTCTGGGTCTGTGACTTGGTTAGGGTTTCTATTGCTGTGAAGAGATACCATGACCATGGCAACTATCTATCTATCTATCTATCTATCTATCTATCTATCTATCTATCTATCTATCTTTTATGTGCATTGATGTTTTGCCTGCATATATATGTGTGTGCAGGTGTTGGATTCTGGAGTTACAGACAGTTGTGAGCTGCCATATGGGTTCTGGGAATTGAACCTGAGTCCTCCAGAAGAGCAGTCAGTGCTCCTAACTGCTGAGCCATCTCTCTAGCCCTCATGGCAACTCTTATAAAAGAAAACATTTAACTGGGGCTGGTTTGAGCTCCTGAAGTTTAGTCCATTGTCGTCAAGGCAGAAATCATGGTAGCAAGCAGGTGGACATGGTGCTGGAGAAGGAGCTGAAAGTTCTACATGTCAGGAAGAGAGAGAGAAAGCCACTGTCCCTGGCATGAGCTTCTGAGATATCAAAGCCCACCCGCAGTGTCATACTAATCCTTTCAAACAGTACCACTCCCTAGGAAACTTTGGGGCTATTTTCATTCAAACCACCACAGTCTGCACTGGCTCAAGTCTGGAAATTGATTCATGGGCTGAATCCCCTTTTTGCCACGATCTAATGTACCTTTCTTTTGTTTGTTTGAGAAATTTTCCACTTATACAGATCAAACAAAAATTTAGTAGGCTTCTTATCTGTTTCATGCCTGGAAATACACTTGATTGATTAGCCAGTACCAAAGGTCCATACAAGTCATACTACCATAAAATTCATTCTGCTCTGCTGCCCATTATGATTATGATCACATTGCCTTTGGCAATTCAGTGAGTGCTGCCACCTGGCCCCTGATACTTCAGGCCCAGTTAAACTCACTGCATCTAATTCATCCAGCTGAGCAGCAGCATCTCCAACCCTCAGGTCTGACACAAGGAAGAGGGCAACAACAAAGCTCTTCAGATGTGCTGCTGCCCTCTCATCATTTTGTGTCTTACAGGACTAGTGAAGGGCTTGTCCTCTGGGCCTTCCCATTGTGGAGGATTAGGTTTTACACAGCACACCCACCATGGCATTGCAAGTTCTTTGAGCATTAAAATCCCTTCATTAACACTAAGGCAAGGGTTATCAGGCATCTCCAACTCCTTTTCAGTAGGCCATCTTTTGTCAAATGTTTCAGCCAACCCTTCAAACAAACTTTTGACACCTTTTTAACCGTGTAAGCCTAGAGCCTCCTGTCAGGACCCATATGAGTAAACTCAGCCTGATCCAGTTTTACATTCCTTCCACTGTTATCCCACACTCTTAAAATCCACTTCCTCACACATTCCCGGGACTTCTGCTTGAATGAATGAGCAAACTCAGTAAGCTCTTTAGTAGTGTAGCACACCTCCTCATGGACTACACTTTCTACCTCCTCTAGGAGCCTGCTCTGCCTTAAGTCTGGGTGTTGGTCTAGAGACAACTATTGGTGGGCCCTGAGGGACAACAGCATTGTCTTGCCTGGCATTTCATTCAGAGAAAGTCACTGCTGGTTTAGCAGACAATGAAGGATTAATTTCCTCAGTCAAAGGTGAAAAGGCAATATTTCAAGGGTGGGGCTGAGGGTACTACTTCTTCAGGTAAGATAAACCCTTCAGAATCTGAGGGTTCAAAGTTCTCAGATTCAACAGGGTCCCCCTACACATCCCATCCCAAGTTACAGGATCCCATTCTTTACCAGTTAATGCCCTTACTTTAACCATTGACACCCTCTGAGGCAGAGACTTGAATTTTTGCTGTAACCATCCTCATAATGAGGGCTTTGGTTTGATTTTCCACAACTCAAGCTCTGTGGCTGCTGGAGAGAAGATTCTCTTCCAGGGCACACTTAGAAACCTACACTGCTTATGCACATCCAGAACTGGCCAATTGTATCACTGAGTTCATTGTTGTCCCTCGCTGTATTCTGAGGTGCTAGAAGTTGGTTAATTTTGTCATGAAGCTCATTCTTAACCTTTGTCAACTTACCCAAAGATGCCAAGAACAACCAACCAGCATCATTACTTTCCTTAGTTTTTCCACAAACTGTCAAAAGTTTTATATACTGTTGATGTTCTTCTTCTTTTATGTTAGCCCCACATTGGGTGCCAAAATGTAGTTGGTTGTTTTCTTACCTTTTTTGGCTCTTTTGGGGGGCCTGCCACCCAGTTCCCAAATAAATCAAATGCTGAAGCTTATTCTTAATTATAAATGCCTGGCCTTGCCTTAGCTTGTTTCTTGCCAGCTTTTTTTTTAACTTTAAATTATCCTGTCTACCTTTGCCTCTGGGCTTTTACCTTTCTCTTACTTCTGTATATCTTAATTTCACTCTTACTCTGTGGGTGGCTGTGTGGCTGTGTAGCTGGCCCCTGGCATCCTCCTCTCCTTGTTCTCTTGCTCTTTCTCCCAGATTTCTCCTCCTATTTCTTCTCTCTGTCTGCTAGCCCCACCTATCCTTGCTCCTGACTTGCTATTGGCCGTTCTGCTCTTTATTAGACCGTCAGGTGTTTTAGACAGGCAAAGTAACACACCTTCACAGAGTTAAACAAATGAAACATAAACAAAAATAACACATCTTAAAATAATATCCCCCAACATTTCCCCATTTTTGTCTAAAAAAAAGGATTTTAACTTTAACATACTAAAACGATACACAACAAAGACAGTTATCAAGCAAGAATTACATTTACAATATTCTGCCCAGTTGTAGTTAGCATATTCAGAAAAAATGATGCATTATCTATCCTATCTTAGTGAATCCAAAGTTTTACAACTAATTTACTTTCTATCATAAATAAAGAAAACTACAACTATAACTATCTAGTCTTCAAATTCATCAAAGACCTGGAATGATGTAATATTATCTAACAACAGAGACATTTGGCTGCCTGGAAAGTTGCCCAAAGTTCCTCTGCTGCATCAGGGCATCTATCTTCAGCCTATAGGCCTAGAGTATCTGGCAGACTTTTCAGTGAAGCAGGAAATTTGAAGAATTGTCCTGCTTTGTATTGGCAAAGTTCATCAGTCAGTTTCCTCTGTGTCCTGAAGAATATCTGGCAGACTCTTCTGTGAAGCAGGAATTTTGAAGGACTGTCCTGCCTTGTTTTGACAATATTCAACAGTCTTTTTCCTGTGTGTCCTGCATGTGCAGTGTGCACACCACGTTGTCAGCAGTCAAAGGCAAGAGCAGTTTGCCCAGTGGCTAATTTTGCCACAATGAAAACAAACTCCATAAGGAGTTTCTTTAATGCTCATCATCTTTGAAGTATATTGGTGCTGCCAGGAGCAGATGTGTCTCACTGTCATGAAAAACCTTAGGTTAACAAAACATTTTAAATGCCATATTCTATAGGTCTTTGAAGTATTTGAAGACCATTTATCTATCTAAAATATACCTATTTAACCTAGAAAACATACCTAATGCAGTTTGATTATTATCAATTAACTACTTACCTCATTTCTTAATTATTGCATTTTAAATGAACTGCATAGGCACAATATCCCAAACAAGAGTAGAAACATATATACAGTGTAACAAAACTGACTTTAAATTTGTGTCAATATTCTATATTCCCCTAAATGATAATGAACATCCATAACCCACCAAATAACCAAAGACCACCCACCCTCTCTCTTGGGAATGTGGGCGTAGGTTTCTCCAAACTGCTTCCTGCTGTCTGTGGATGAAGTATCTTTAGGGTCCCAGAGATAAATTTTGAGATAATGGCCAAATCTTGGGAAGACGAGCAGTAACCTTTGTTGATAGATATCATCTATCAAGATTCAGGAGGTCTCCCTTGATCAAACCTGATCCATATTATTCCTGAAGGAATCCACAGCCTCTCATCTCCTGTAGAAACAAGACTCCAAAGCATTTTTCATTTCCACTTGACAAATACATTTTTTAAATTCTTTTTAAAGTTAAGCCATCCCTAAAGTAGCTAGATTGGTTCAATTTAGCAGTCCAGTTCACAATCCCATGTCTCTTAGCAGCTATTGTTTGCTTATCAACAATCAAAAAATTCAAAATCAACACAATAACATACAGGATCCAGACTCCCTGTGTATTTCCCATCTCTATATGGCTTATTCTTTTTATATTACTTTACATCTCTCTTTAAAGACTTTATTTTTAAACTATTCATTTTTTCCCCAATAACTATACCCTTTTTCTTTTCTTAAGCCTACACACATTGTTAAACACACTGTAACCTGTTTAGAGGTTTTTGTTTTTGTTTTTGTTTTTTCCCCAATCTGGACCTCTTTAATGTGTGTTTTTTAGTCTTTTTTGATTGCATGAGCAAACTTTAGACTGCTAAGCTATAGCTGGGTCCTCTGAGTGCAGTTCTATCAGCTGGCTCTGCCCCCTTCTCAATTTGTGAAAGCCAAGCCTAAAACCTGTGGCCTGGTCAGAGGTGCATGACCAGGAACTGCATTCCACCTTCCTAGAGCTCTAAAATGCCAGTGCTTGCACTGTGGCAGGCATTTTTACTTAGTTTTTTGTTATTACTTAACGTACTGGCTGCTCAAGGGCTCATCAGCAGGCAGAAAGTCTTCAAGGAGCCATATCCTCTTTTTCCCCCCAGCTTTCTCAGGCCTGACATGAAAATCCAAGAGTTAGTATATTGTTGTTTTTCTTTCACTCCAGCCCCACACTGGGCACCAGAATGTTGTTGTTGTTGTTGCTCTTTGGCTCTTCACTCTTTGAGGGGGCCAGCCACCCAACTAGCCACAGATTGAGAGTGAAAGTCAAATATACAGAAGTAAGAAAAGCCCAGAGGCAAAAGGTTGATGGGATAAGTTAAGAAAAACCAGCTAGCAATAAGCCAAACTAAGGCCAGGCATTTATAATTAAGAATAAGCCTCTGTGTGTGATTTCTTTGGGAGCTGGGGAGTGGGCCCCCAAAAGAGCAAAGAGCCAAGAGCACAAACAAACAATAGCAATAGAGTCAAATCCATTGACGCTCACAACTGGTAAATCAGGATAATCATCTCCTTAGGTTTGTAAACTAGTTCACACCATGGGCTTAGTACTTTCTGAACTCCAGGAGAAGCTTCAGTAACTGGGGAGTCTTTGGGAACTGTATGTGTTGGCAAATTGGGAAGCCTAGTTCAGATACTCAAAAGATTCATCTTTATACTTCTGTTGCCTTAGAACTACTTCTGGTACCCAAATCTTTATTAGTCAGGGTTCTCTAGAGTTACAGAACTTACAGAATGAATCTCTCTATATATATAGAAAGGAGATTCATTAGAATGACTTACAGTCTGTGGTCCAGCTAATCCATCAGTGACTGACTGTGAATGGATAAGCATCCATTTGTTTATCCTTTAGTTTAATTCCTTTGCCCATTTGATATGAAAAATATCTGTCTTCCCACATTTTTATAATACCCTTGTGTTTGGGTTTTCTTGCATTTAGATCTATAAGGAATTAGTCTGAGGCACGGTGTACAATGTGGAGCCACAGATGGTCACCTTGCTGAGGGGATGCATCTGCCTGGAAAAGGCATCTATTTATTTTTCATGTGAGTTTGAATCAGAAAGGTTTTGAACATGAACTAGAGGAAACTGAACTTTAATGAGATATTCTCCTCAAAATATACTTGAAGTTTTAAGGAGGAGACAGTCACTCAGTCACTGTCCGTTGGACATTCTCATGCAGCACAAAGATTTTGGTTTTGTTTTTAGACAGGGTATCACTGTGTGTTCCTGGCTGACCTAGAACCCTCTGTGTAGACCAAGTTGACCTCCAATTCAAAGGCCCACCTGCCTCTGTTCCCAAACCATGAGTTTAAGGTGTTCATCACCAGCCAATGTTGTTTTAAGTCTTGTCCGATGTTGGGTAGAATAGGAAGTCTTGGTGATTTATCTATCTATCTATCTATCTATCTATCTATCTATCTATCTATTTATTTATTTATTTGTGGGCAGGGTCTCATGTAGCCCAGGCTGGCCTCAAATTCACTATGTAGCTGAGGTTGATCTTGAACTCCTGATACTTTTACTGTCTCTGCTTCTTGGGGACTGAGATCACAGCCATGCCGAGTCAGAGCAATCATCAGTCTGGCCTATCTTCCACCGTCCAGTGTGCTTCTCACTTTGGTTTCCTCTTTCTCGCTCTTGCTCCTTCTCCTTTTCCTTTTCAAATGGGGAAGTCATCAGAAGGGAGGAAGCCTGTAAACCAGGAGTGATGGAAAGACACCGAGAATCCACGGGCCTGATCACACGAACACGTTAATCAGCTCTCAACCATCCCCACTGTTGTTTTTGTTTTCTGGTCTTTCTAGTTTGCTGATGTGTCCAGTTTCTAGATAGATTAGCTGGGAAGTGAGTTACAACAGCCAAGAGTAGTGGCAAGCGGAGCCTGGGGCTCACAAGGGGAGCCTGGGGCTCACAAGCGGAGCCTGGGGCTCACAAGCGGAGCCTGGGGCTCAACCAAGAAGCAGCAGGTCGACCAGTAGTTTAGCTTCCCAAACTAATGTTCACCTAAGTAAAGCCTTGCGGGCTCATTGTGAGGGGGGCCACCACCAGTAAGGACTGTTTTCCACACACACAGCCTGTCTTCTAAACCTGCCTGGACCTGATTCTAATCTGTCGAGAGAAAAAGGAACTTAAGTCAACCTCGCCACTTGGCCTCTCTCTCCACTGGCATAGAAAGGACCACTGGCTGCTACTGTCCCTACTGCAGCACCCATTGATACCACCCTGGCCGGGCACAGTAGGAAGGTATCTTCATGATCCCCATGTGGCCTCCATTGATAGCATCCACTTCCTCTAGTGTCCCCTCTAGGTCTCTTCTGACACCCCTGTGGGTCAAGGGGGTATTTTGTTACTGCTGTGTGTGTGCAAGTTCACACTGAGTGGGCTGCACAGACACCGTGAAGGCAGGAGCCTAGAGCAAAGTCCTGGCTGTGTGTGGCATTCTCTGACTCACACCAATGGAGGTGGAGTCCTTTATTGTGTGGCATGGTGAAGGAAGGAGTCTGTAGAATGGGAAAAGAGGCCACAGGGGTTTTTGTTGTCGTTGTTTGTTTGTTTTAGCTAGAACCAGTGGCTGTTCTCAAAAGTTTTTTGACTTATTAGGCTGTCCCTTTCTTGCTCCTTTTTTTTTTTTTTTTTTTTTGAGACAGGGTTTCTCTGTGTAGTTTTGGTGTCTGTCCTGGATCTCACTCTGTAGATCAGGCTGGCCTTGAACTCACAGAGATCCGCCTGACTCTGCCTCCTGAGTGCTGGGATTAAAGGTGTGTGCCACTACCACTGGGCTTCTTGGTCCTCTTTTGAGGGTCATAGTCTATAGACGAATTGCTAAATGGTCTTATTAATAAAAAACCTGGAGCCAGATGTTGGGGTTAAAACTGAGAGATCAGAAAAGCAGAAAGAAACCAGCCACGTTCTCAGCACTTGGAGATGCTCAGCCAAAGAGAGCTACTTCCTGTCTACCCACGCCTATATGCCTTTCTGTCCTGTATCTCACTTCCTCTCTCTGCCCAGCTACAACACTTCTTCTTCCTGTCCAGCTCTGTCACTTCCTGTTTGTACAGACCTCCAGACCTTTATGGTTAGTACTGGGATTAAAGGTATGCACCACCAAGCCTGACTCTGTTCCCAGTGTGGCCTTGAACTCACAGAGATCCAGATGGATCTCTTTCTTCTGAGTGATAGGATTAAAGGCATGTGCTACCATTGCCTGACCTCTCTGTTCACTATAGTGGCTGGCTCTGTCTTCTGATCCTCAGATAAATTTTATTGGGGTGCACAGATAAAATATCACTACAATAGTCCATTTTGTGTTGTTGTAACACAGTACCTGAGATGGAATAAAGAAAAAAAAGTCTATTTGGTTCACAGTTCTAGTGCCTATAAAGTACAAAGAGTATGATGTCAGCATTTGTCAAAGGTTCCATGTGTTGTCATAACATGGAGATGACATCATGTGGCTGCAACACAAGTCAGAGACCTCACATATGACGAGAAAGGAAGCAGAGGCCCTGCTCCACAGACTTGAGAAACACCATTAATCCATCTGCGAGGCTGGAGCTCCAGGACCGGATGACTTTCCAGTAAACTCCACCATGTAAAGGTCGCATCTCATCAACACCACTACACTGAAGACCATGCTCCTAAGGCACAAACCATTTGGGGACAAACCATAGCCAAACCACTGGCAGTTAGAGGAACAGGGTCTCACTGTGTAGACCAGGCTGGCCTGAACCTTGTGGTAATTCCCCAATCCTCAGAGTCCTGTGCCTATGCTCAGCCCATGAACAGTTTTCAGGGGTTGTTTGGGTTAATACTCTTAGCCTTTCTGGGTTTCTAGCTTCTTCAACCCCAAGTCTGGGCTATGTGAGACAAACAAGAAATCCCCAAGCCCCCATTGAATTCAACAATGAGATGTTAACCCTTCTCTAGGATTTACTCTACAGATAGCAGAAATACCAAGTTAGCCCTGATGTGCCTGCTGATCCGCTTTCTTCCCCTAGTTCTCAGAGCAGTGCCAGAGTTCATGGTGTCCCCAGAGTCCGTCCACAGCCTGGACCTTTGTATTGGGGGGGGGGGGGACTCAGCAGTGCTATGTGGCTGTTTGGGGAAGTGCACAGAGTTCTCTTCTCCACTAGCATCTAGTTCTCCCGACCTGCTACACAGAATCTGCCAGCTTGACAGGAATGTCTGAATTCCCGTTTCCTCACTTTCCAGGTGAGAAAACATAGGGAATTAAGGGATTTCCCCCAAGTTGTCAAACTCAGATCATCAGGCCTGGTGACAAGCCCTTTACCTGCAGAGCCACCTCACTGCCCCATATTTCCAGTATTCAGGAGACTGAGACAGGAGGACATCAAGTTTTAGACCAGCCTGGTATTAAAACAGACTATGCCTCAAAACAGTTTTTGTCTTCTACAGCTTTGTTTTCTACAGCTTTGTCTTCTACAGGTATGTGCCTGAATATTTGCTGACAAGATGTAAGGCTCAGAAGTGGAGAAGGAATAATCAGAGGCTTTCCTCAGAAAAAAAGATGTTCAACAGAAATGTTTTCTTTTGCAACAGGAAAAATACCCTAGGAATACCACCAAGAGAAAATGACCAACCTCTCTGTGAAAAACAAGAGTGACCATGGTGGTGCACACCTGTAATCCCAGCACTCCGGAGACTGAGGCAGGTGGATCTCTGTGAATGTGAGGTCTATAGAGTGTATTCCAGGACAGGCAGAGTTACATAGTAGAGTCACGTCTCAAAAAGCAGCAACGGAAAGCAATAAGAAAAGCATGAGTCTGCAAATGTTCCCAGATAAATACATAATGAAAAATAAATACGGACAAGGTGACATTTTTGTGGGATTTGTTGTTTATTCTCAGACAATCTCAAGTAGTCTGGCTGCACTCCAGCTTAGTGCAGGCAAGGCTGGCCTTAATCCTCGATCCCCCTTCCTATACCTTCAAGTTACGGGCTTTCCAGGTATGCACCACCACATCTAGCCAAGATGAGTTTTCTTTCTTTCTTTCTTTCTTTCTTTCTTTCTTTCTTTCTTTCTTTCTTTCTTTCTTTCTTTCTTTCTCTCTTTCTTTCTTTTTTTTTTTTAAAGATTTTAGAGGTACTTTATTTTTCTTCAATATGCTATATTTTAGTGAACACAAGATCCTTTGACTTGGAATCACTTCTAAGTTGATTTCGAATCAACCCCTTGATTGTTGTGGCAGCTGGCATGACCACTGATCTCTCCATTCCTTTGGGGCGACTCTGCCAACAGGAGACAGGTTTCATTCTGTGCCAATGTGTGTTGCTGTATATGTCCATGCAGAAACACAGAAGGACTCCACTGCTAACATAGAGTCTCCACATTGGTCATGGAAGTCAGGTGTCCGTTCCGGTGGCTCTGCCTTACCACCACTTGCTGAATGCTTCCAACTTGGAGACGGCTCACTGCGTTTTTGACAAAGGGCAACATTGCGGAGAAGAAGATGGAACTGCGGTGACCACAGCACTGCCTGGATGGCAAATTCGGCCCAGCTACCCTTGCAAAGAAAAGATGAATTTTCTTATCGTGTTGATTTCTCCAACATTCACCACCCTGATTAAATATCAACTAGTCCTTTTCAAGATCTGACCACAGAGAGCCTTAAGCTAAGATTCATGCATAAAATCCAGGGGTTCTGTGAACTTGGATGGAGAAAACCTGCCCTTCCCTCCATTATGAGTGCAAGCAGGGAACCCAGTGCTGTCAGCAGCCCCCGTGATGTGCCCTGGTAGAGGGCACAGATGTTTTCATACACCGTGACCGTTGTGGTAATTGAGAAAGAGCACATCACAACCGTGCTGGTTTTTTGTTTTATTCCTTCAGAGTTTTTATTTATTTTGGCCACTTTTATTTACTTATTTTCTAGATGCAGAGTTTTAAAAGGGGGGGATGTGTTTCTTACTGTGGCAAATCGAACATTTCCTGAACATGAAGTTCTCTCTCCAGCTTCCTTAGCATCGTGGTGAGGGCTAGTGTCATCGCTTGAGTCATATTCAAAGGCGTTTCCCTGTGCATTGAACCAAATGTGAAAAGTTAATAAAGTAGAACAGAACGGAACAAGTACTAGTGTGTAACCGAAATCTTTTTAACTTCCTGACCAACTCTAAGAGGTAGAGATATGCTTTGCCTGAATTTTAATAGCAAAAAGTTATAGAGATTGCTCAGTGGTGGAGCAGATGTCTGGCCTATATAAAGCCTTAGGTTCAATCCCCAGGACCACAAAATAAAATAAAATAAAATAAAATAAAATAAAATCCTTTCTTCCTTTCAGCCATTGGGATATTAGAAAGCATTTAAGTATTTGAAACTATTCACTCACATTAGAAAAGACTTGGTAAATATTCATAAGGCAGAATAGTGCAGTAAAGTAATAATCAACCAATAAATAGTATGAGTGAATTATGAACCAAAGCACAGCTACTCTTTAAAGAAGATATATTTATATTTTATTTGTGTGCCTGTGAGTGTATTAGCACACATATGTGAGTGTGAGTGTATTAGCACACATATCTGGGTGCCCAGGGAGGCCATAAGAGGGCATTTGACCCTTAGAGCTGAGTTTCTAACATGGGTCCTGGGATTTGAACTCTGATGACTGACCTCATGTTTGAGCAGTAAAGGTTCTTAATTGCTGACTTATTTCTCCAGCCCCAAATAAGTTACTTTTAAAAACGCCAAGAAGAGCCAGCCATGTAGCACATGCACAGAATCCCAGCACTTGGGAGGCAGAGGCAGAGGCAGAGGCAGAGGCAGAGGCAGAGGCAGAGGCAGAGGCAGAGGCAGAGGGCAGAGGCAGGGCAGAGGCAGAGGCAGAGGGCAGAGGCAGAGGGCAGAGGCAGGGCAGAGGAGGCAGAGGCAGAGGGCAGAGGCAGAGGCAGAGGCAGAGGCAGAGGCAGGGCAGAGGCAGAGGCAGGGGCAGGGGCAGGGGCAGAGGCAGGGCAGAGGCAGAGGGCAGAGGCAGAGGGCAGAGGCAGGGCAGAGGCAGAGGCAGAGGCAGAGGCAGAGGCAGAGGGCAGAGGCAGAGGGCAGAGGCAGAGGCAGAGGGCAGAGGCAGAGGCAGAGGCAGAGGCAGAGGGCAGAGGCAGAGGGCAGAGGCAGAGGGCAGAGGCAGAGGGCAGAGGCAGAGGGCAGAGGCAGAGGGCAGAGGCAGGGCAGAGGCAGAGGCAGAGGGCAGAGGCAGAGGCAGAGGCAGAGGGCAGAGGCAGAGGGCAGAGGCAGAGGGCAGAGGCAGAGGGCAGAGGCAGAGGGCAGAGGGCAGAGGGCAGAGGGCAGAGGCAGAGGCAGAGGCAGAGGCAGAGGCAGAGGCAGAGGCAGAGGGCAGAGGCAGAGGCAGAGGCAGAGGCAGGGCAGAGGCAGAGGCAGAGGCAGAGGCAGAGGCAGAGGCAGAGGGCAGAGGCAGAGGCAGAGGCAGAGGCAGAGGCAGGGCAGAGGCAGAGGCAGAGGCAGAGGCAGGGCAGAGGCAGAGGCAGAGGGCAGAGGCAGAGGCAGAGGCAGAGGCAGAGGCAGAGGCAGAGGCAGAGGCAGAGGGCAGAGGCAGAGGCAGAGGGCAGAGGCAGGGCAGAGGCAGAGGCAGAGGCAGAGGCAGAGGCAGAGGCAGAGGCAGGGCAGAGGCAGAGGCAGGAAGATGGGCACAAGAATTGTCATGCGGATTAGTTGAGCTGTTCATGAGGCCTCCACTCTACACAAAGAAATACAGGTAGCTAAGGAATGTTGACAGTCAGAAAAATAGTCTTCCCCAGGGAAGAACACACCAATTGGTTATCCAATGCCGAATGGTCAGTCCTGAAAATATACATACAAGTAACATACAGACTGAGCAGATTATATGCAGGAATATATACGTATATGCATAGATGCATGTAACGGCAATTAATGAAAAAAGAGGCCCTGAATTTGAAAAAGAGCAAGGAAGGGTATAGGGGAGAATTTGAAGGGAAGGAGAAAAAGGAAGCGAGAAATGTTGTAATTATAACTTCAAAAGTTAAAAAAAAAAAAAAAATGGAGGATCCAGTACATGAATCCATGCCGTGTAGGCCAGAGTCACATCTGTCCCCATATAATATGCCTCTCAAATAAGAAGCGACCTTCTCCTTGAGACACAGAACCACTCAACGCACCTGCCTTGGTTACCTTGTCTGGACACAGTTCTGGGGTAAGGATGTCCTGAGGGCATGAATGGTGACGGTGTAGACGGCTAAGTCACTGCTCCAGACTGCGCAGCAGGACTGAGATTAGGCAGGTTTAAAATCACCTGTGACACATCACTAACACTGAAAACTGCGTGGAGAGGGCTTGAGAGATGGCACAACGGTTAAGAGCGAAGGGCCGGAGCTGGGTTCCCAGCATCCATGTCGGGCAGCTCACAGCTGGCTATAACACCAGCCCCAGGGGATCACGAGGGTGTGACTCCCTCTTCTGGCCTCTAAGGACAGCAGAACTCTCATGCATACACGCATTGCTGTTTAGCTCAACATAATTTTATATCCCCAACTATGTGAAAGCCCAGCATTTGATAAGTCATCACAAGTAAATATGATGTTATAGCCATGGTCTTTTGTGGATTGTGTTATCTCAACAATAGAAAAGATAGCTGGGATTATATACACACAAAATCTTACCCATTTTATATTGTTGAAATGGCATGTGTCTCATGACTCATTTATTAGGGTTGCTAACTGTTTAGTCTTTGTGTCTTCCAAGGGCATATTAGCTCCACGACACTAGCCCGTTACCTGTTCACTGCTACAGAGCAGGGCCTGGTACACAGCAAGTGCTCAATGAATGACCGGGTGTATTTTCCTGTGTAGGCGGAGCACTTAGATAAGGTGACGATAGGACCAGGGCAAAGGAGACCATGGAGAAAGGTGGGGTCACTGTTGATTTGACCCACATGAGAAGAGAGTGGAGTGCTCTGAAAGTCGCGAACAGAGTGCTGTTGTGAGCGCGCGTGATCACACGAGGACATGCTGAAGAGAACCCCAAATGACGAGAATGGGGAAGAACCACTGGGTTTGGTTTTGGGGTGGAGAGAAAGCAGCCACAGCTGAGAAAGCGGAGTGGAATCCCTTCGGCCCCGGAATGGCAGGCCGAGGGGACAGTGAGGAAGTCTGCCAGTGAACGGACAGCTGCGCGTCTGCTGGCTGCGTGTCTGCTGGCTGCGTGTCTGCTGGCTGTGTGTCCGCTGGCTGCACATCTGCTGGCAGCTCCATTAATTCAGTAGAAAATGTGCTTGTCTGTCACTCACCACTGTCTCAAGAGGAGGAGCCCTCTCATTCGTCTTTTGTTCTGAGAACAAAGAGTCCCCAGTTTCACGAGTGTCCCGGGAGGCTTCCAAGAGCTGGGCTGCACAATCAGAACCAGGCTGCTGTTCTGAAACCCAGTTCTTCTCATGACAAAACCAACTACTGAAAATTGTCCTCTGACTCCTATACATGGGGCATGACACACTCCACAGTAAAGAACTTTAAAAATGAAAAGCGAGTGAGAAAACTTTCTTAATATTAGCAATTATTTATTCAAGTTTAAGTAATTTTCTCATAACTAATAAGTTAGGTCTCAAAAATATCCAAGCATTACCCCTGATGTTCTTTCCTCTCTCTTCCGTTCGAATCTGGACATAATCAGCCTGTGATGTAGCTAAACATATGGGAGACTCCTTCTAATGTGGGCCATTCAGCTTCCTTTGGTACCAACCCCACGGCTTGGTGCCAGCTCCGATTCCTAGCCAACTGGATCAGACTCCTTCAAAGGACAGCCAACCACAGCATCACGGCAGGTAAAGTCACCAGAGCTTCGAAGCCCTCTTGTGCCGTACCTGATGTGCGGGTTCCGTCTGCACCAAACAATGCTCGATCCTCCTTTGGTTTAGGGGTAAGTTGTGCCCAACCCTTTGTGTGTTGGAAGCTTGTCGGGAGATGGTGTTGGGTGATGGTGTGGAATCCTAAAGATGTAGAGTCTAGACCAGGCTCATGTCTTCAGGAAGCTGAGGCAGGAGGACCACCAGTTGAGGACCAGCCTGGACCACACAGTGAGAACAGAGAAGTGGGGTGAGTCAGAAGTCTACGGGTCATTGTGGGGCTGCTTGCTAAGGAAAGAGGTTAAGGTCGTTCTCACAGGACTTCTAAGCTCTCTGAGTGTGAGCTGTGAGTGATCCCAAACCACGTGAACTCTTCCTTTAAAACATGCCCCTTGTTCTGTGATGGTCTTTGCTATAAATCCCTCAGAGCCAACAGTGTGCTACTTGGATTTTCAGTCTCCAAACTGAGCTAAATGAATACAACAACAACAATGTCTCATTTTGGGTATTTTATTATAGTAACAGAAACTGGACTAACTAATACAGGTATCATGTAGCATGGAGGGTAGATTCTGTAACCAGACATTCACAGAAATTTAACCTGAGAAAGAGCTGGCAAATAGATGCGGTGTAATAAAGAGACTTTATTTTAATGACTCGATTGACCAACTACTTAATTAGTCTTTATGTTTTTATTTGTAGACTAGTCTTATATAGCGCAGACTGGCCTCAAACTCTTTACATAGCTGAGGTCAACCTTGAACTTCTAATTCTCTTGCTTCCACCTGTCTCAAAAACAAAACGAAACAAAAACTGACAAACAAAAACGCCAAAGCAAAGTAAGAGTGAAATCAGTTAAGGCCCCAACATACTTGGGCATAAGTTCCTTGAATAAAGTGTTTAAGTTGTTTTTCCAGAACCCACTCCAGGAAGGTTTGAAACTGGCTTATTAAGAATGTACACGCCACCAGACTGGGTGGTGTGCACACCTATAATTCCATCACTTGGGAGGCAGAGGCAGGCAGATCTCTGTGAGTTCGAGGTCACTCTGGGGCTGTATAGTGTGAACTTTTCTGAGAGAAGAGAGGGGGTCAGAATTTGATCAGGTAACCTTCCTGTCTGATTCTGCAGGCTCTGCAGATTGGGGACAGGGATTTAATTTTCCTTCTAGGTATTATCTGAGTAAACGTGTAAAATATTAGTTTACAAATGAGCTACCGACCCTGATCATAATCTAGTCTCCTAGTGTTTATCTGTGTGCAGTTTTCAAATGTGTGACCTCCAGAGTCACTGTCCTGTCACGTGATCCCCAGTTTGTCCAGCAGCAGGAGGGACAGCATTCCTCACCTAGGCGCTTTGGTCTGCCTTTAGAGAAATATGGATTTTGTGGTGTAACGTCACTTGAGAAAAGCCTGCCAGGGATTCACAGAGCGAGAGTCACTGAGAGACAGGGGACAGTATTTCTCCTTCAGTTGACAGGCAAAGCCTGCACGAAGGAACCAGAAATCATTGTTCCCCCAAAGCTGGGCATTTCACAGCAGCCCTCCTGCTGAATGACTGCACCTGTGTATCCCTGATGCCACAGGGCGCTTTTTAGTTGTTACTGGTGACATCCTGTTGTTACCCTTCCCCAACAGCAGCGTTCAACCCCTAGTTAATCCTGCTCCTCTGGATCCTGCCCCAGAAACAGTCACAACCCTTCGGTTGTGATGGAAGATGCTAGCTTCCTTCCTTCTGCTGTCTGTCTTCTCTCCACAGGCCAGCGTGTCCCAGAGTCCCTGAATGAAGCCTGTAGGACAGACGTGGTGGTAATCTCCTGAGGAAGAGGTGTCTATCCCTTGGGCGCATCATTGGCAGTTTGGGGGCGTTACCCAAGGATCAAACACGACTTTCTTACTTACATCATTTCTTTTTCCTTCACACATACATATTTGCTCACTTTATTTCTTTATTTTTTGAGACAGGACCTAATGTAGCCAAGTCCAACCTGAAACTAAGCGGTGATTGCTGAAGATGACCTTGAACCTCTGCTCCTCCTGGTTCACCTCCCCGGTGCTGAGGACAGGTCCTCGTGATCACAGCACAAGCACTTTGCCGACTGAGCATCTCTTTGGCCCTTGACCACTTCTGCAGGCACCTACATTTCTGTTACTGAGGATTCTGCATTTCCAAATCTGTGGGTCCCTCCCTCCCTCCCTCTCCCCCCTCCCCCCTCCCCCTCCCCCTCTCTCTCCTTTTTTCTTTTTGGTTAAAACCTCTTTTATTCACGACTGACTTTCCCCCAGGCTTCCCCAGCCTTTTCCCATCCCATCACCTGTGATAACATTTTCTGCTCATTTCCTCCCATCACCGGTGGTACCCACTGCGCATTTCCTCCCATCACCGGTGGTACCCACTGCGCATTTCCCCCCATCACCAGTGGTACCCACTGCACATCCCCGCCCCCATCGCCTGTGGTAGCCACTGCGCATTTCCCCCATCACCGGTGGTACCCACTGCTCATTTCCCCCCCATCACCGGTGGTACCCACTGCACATTCCCCCCATCACCGGTGGTACCCACTGCTCATTCCCCCCCCCATCACTTGTGGTACCCACTGCGCATTTCCCCCATCACTGGTGGTACCCACTGCTCATTTCCCCCCACCCCCATCACCGGTGGTACCCACTGGTACCCACTGCGCATTTCCCCCCATCACCAGTGGTACCCACTGCGCATTTCCCTCATCACCGGTGGTACCCACTGCGCATTTCCCCCCATCACCGGTGGTACCCACTGCGCATTTCCCCCATCACCGGTGGTACCCACTGCGCATTTTCCTGGCCCTCAGTTCATTTCCTACTCTTGTTGCCTTCCCATTTAAACTCAGAACAATCTCTTCGCAGGGTGAAACCTTTCTTTGGCTTCTTCTTTTCCTTTTAAGCACTTTTATTTTTAAAATGTTTAAAAATATTTCTCTCCATTCTGTACCTCAGTGAAAAGTGATCCAAATTCCCCTCCTTTCCCATATCATATTTCTTCTTTCTTTTCTCCAACTGGCTGCTAGCTAACCCCCCCCCCCCCCCCCGCCCCACCTTGGGGACCTTCCTTTCACTGCCGTTAACCTACCGCAATGGTAAGTCTCCAGGGTCTTTCACAACCCTGGTATGAGGGCTGAGATAGAGTGTGTGTGGCACACAAAAAGACAACGAAACCCACTGTTGACCCAGCAGCTTGTGGGTCCTTCACCCTGCACCAGTCCTGTGCATCCCAGGAGCCGCGGAGGGGACGCCATCACAGCTCCCAACAGTGACCAAGTTGTGTCTGGTTCGAACATCAGGCTGGACCTGGCGTGCTCGTGGCTCCTGACACCCAGGCTAGAGCCCCGCATTCTGTGCAGGAGCTGGGGCTGCCCCCGATGAGCCCACGGCTCAGATCCCTCCGCTTCACAGACCATGACAGCTTCCATTCTCAGAGGGACTCGGTCCAATGGGTGGGGCCCGATGTGAGGTTGCCCTCCTCCACTGGAGGTTTCTTCTAGAAACCAGAAGGACCAAAGTTAATCTCCCCCAATTGTGCTAAAGTCGAATACTCTTTGATTACCTGGTTGCGTTCTGCTCCCTTCCCGACTTCACCTTTCCCCATCTTCAGACACTCCTCTCCAGAGGCAGTTTCCCCACATCCCCTTTCAAGGAGACCTGTTTTCATCTGTCCCTCCTGAATTCCTCTGGATGTCTTTCCTCTCCTCCTCCTCCTCCTCCTCCTCCTCCTCCTCCTCCTCCTCCTCCTCCTCCTCCTCGACTGTGAGCTCAAGACAAAGCTGGTCATGGTCCCCTCACTATGCTCGCAAGCGCTCTCTTTGGTCCCTGTTGCCCTTCCTGGTCACTGGTTGACGTTATGAGGGCCCTCTTTCCCTTCCCCAGACACCACAAGCTTCATTTTCATCCTGAAACTTTTCCAGGAAACCTTCTCCATCTCCTGCCATACCTTCCTTTCCTTTCCACACACTCCGGCAGATGGAAAATGATTTGATTATTCCTCTTCTTGATGCCCTAAGGAAGGCCCAGCTTTGTTTTTTGATTTTATGAGACTGCTGGCCTAACATGCATGGTAACTGTACCTCTTAGACATAGTTTAACTTCCATATTCATGTTGGGTCTGGGGTCACGAAATAATGGGGGACAGACCACCAAAGTCTATTAAACCAGAAGCAAACTTTATTCCAGAAAAATAAAAATAAAAAATTAAAATTAAAATTAAACTGCAGGGCACAAAAGCTTAACAGCTAGCTGAGGCCACAGCCGATGTTGGAATTCTGGGACTGTGGCAATGGAGGTGGGCACTGGCCCCCTTTTATAGTGTCAGGCACGGGGTGCATGCTAGGAGTCATGTAGAAGCACCAGGCATGGGGTGCATGCTAGGAGTCATGTAGAAACATCAGGCATAGGATGCATGCTAGGAGTCATATAGAAGCATCTATGAAAAGTTAACTTTGGTCCAGGCAGTTGTTGGCTCTAAGGGGAAAGGGGTTAAAAGTTAACCCCCGGCTGTGGACAGAGAAGCTGGCTGTAAGCAGACAGCCATTGTTAGCAGTTAACCTTCTGAGCTGATGATTGTCGGTTTTCATCTCTTAAGCTTATAATTTTATACTTTTATATTCCTGGCCCCTTCATTCATATTGTTCTTCTTTACAGCTCCCTCCATGTCCCAACTCATATTGTCAGAATGTGAATCATTCCCGTGTCTTCCTGTCTTCAGATGAAAGTATCTAGCATGTAGTAAACCTCAAGTGTCCACTGACATGATTTGGTTCTATATTCACTGGGTCCAGGACAAACCCAGGGTTTTTCTGTGAAGCCCATGATGGCCTGGAACTCAAAAATTATCCTGCCTCAACCTCCCGAGTGCAGAGATTAGCTATGTGCATTACTATGCCCGGCATCTGGCCAGTATGCTTTACAAGAGCTACCTGATACTTCACAAAATCTCAAAACCTGTGTGTGGGTGTTAGGAGAGACATGTATATGTATGGAGTTCAGAGGGTGGTGCTGGGTGTCTTCCTCAGTTGTTTGAAGTATTATTTTGAACCTGGAGCTTACTAATTTGGCTAGACTGGCTGACCAGAAAGCCCCAGTAACCAGCTTTTTCTGTGGGTGCTGGGGATCCAAACTCAGGCCCTCTTGCCTCACAGCAAGCATTTTACTGACAGCTGTCTCCCTGCCCCTCATGAAACCTTTGAAAGTCATTTGTATAAGGGTAGCCGGTCTTGGCAATCTTGTGAAGAGCCTCTCGCTACTTGTGTATTTAACACTGTAATTGCTAACCTGAGGTGCAGGAGAAGCACAAACTCTGTGGTGGGCCGCTGTTATATGTTAGCAGATGTGGAGGGCAGTGGAGGTGGACCCTTCCCTCCTAATCAGCAGCTTCTAAAACCAAGGCCTGCAACTTCAGGACTCAACTGTTAGTCGAAAGAATGGGTTCAAGGTTATATAACTGGGTCTGGGTGGAGACATGATATTCTAAACGTCTTGGAGGGTCATTACTAGATAACTATCTAAACTTTGTAAGATTCTCATCTAACTGGAGACTTTATGACAAGGAATAAGGTCAACCCCACTCCCTCTTTTCACTTGAAGAGTCAATCCAAATGGATCTGTCAATCAATCCCCGGATGGGAAAACACCCCTCAGACAGATCCATTGTCCACTTTGCTCTCTGATAAACCTATCTTCTGTGTCATGCTGTGTGTGTGTCTGCTCTGAATTCTTTCTATGGTGATCACAAAAACTGGGGCGCTGAGGGGAGATGACAGTAAGAACCTAGTAGCATCTGAACTTCAGAGAACCCAGGTCCATGGATAATAATTTGCTCATTTTCATTCTGGCTGGATATGTTGTCCCTTTCAAAAGTAGGGAGCATAGAGCACTTGCCTAGCATGCACGAAGCTTGGGTTCAGTCACCAGAACTGGAAGAAAGAAAAAAGAAAAAGTACAGTATAAACTTAGAATGTCCCTTCTTGGAGTATATGATGCACTCAGCCAAATTTTCAAATGAAGGGCTAAGGGATACAGTTCAGTTAACAGAGTGCTCACCGAGCAAGCCTGAAAACCTGGGTTTGATCACTACCCAGCAGGCCTGCAATCCTAGAACTCAGAACATGGAGACAGGCAGGTCTGAAGTTCAAGGTCATTCTCAGTTATGAGAGTTCGAGGTCAGCCTGGGTACTGCTGCCTGGAAAGCCAGCCGCCAGGCAGCTTAGGGCTGTGAGGGAATCCACAGCGCTGGTGAAGCTTAGACTTTTTCTATCTGAGGGGCTTAGGAAAAAGACCCTCACACATTCTTTTGATCATTTCCTTCTTTAGTCATCAGCCTCTTCTGATGGACTGACTGGGCTGGCTTGGGTTTTGCTGGCTTCTGCTAACGGAAGAGTGTATTTATAGATTTTTATGTAAAGTATTTCCTCATACCAAGGTCCCTAACCTTAATTTACATGTCTTGCTGAAGGGGAGCATCACAGGCCTCCACAGCCCTAGCCCTTCACTATGCATTGTGTGCAATGCACAATAATACAAGAGACTCAGGTGTGCCTGAAGTGTCCTGTGACTAAGGTCATGGGATATGACCAAGGTCATGGGATGGCCACAAGGTCCACTGAGCACAACAATCATTGTTTTCCACAAGGATTCTTTAAGGTCAAGGTACTTCTAAAAATCATCTGTTCATTCTATTCTCTATCCCATACAATTATTTTGCTAAATTCCTACAGAGTACAAGTAACATGTTTTTCATCTCACTTACATGATTAAAAATAAATATCCCATAAACAATTATGTAAAAGTAAATATCCCATATACATTTATGTCTAGTAACTTATTGCAGATCAACAGAGCGTAAGAAGACAGAAAGCATCTTTTCACAGACAACTCCCTTGCTGGCAGGGTGTATGCCAGGCTACCAAGAAAGAATCAATCATGTCTAGAAAGTTAATCTTACAAGGAATCCTAAAGGAATCACAAATCTAAACTTATGTACATGAAAGACAATCAATCAATGGACTGTACTTTAGATCTTTAGGGTATATACCCATCTATCACTGGTTTCTTATATCAGGAGAACTGGAGGAGGGCAGGGATGGGTACAAGGACACCAAGACCTCTGTCTGTATCTTTTAAGCATTAGGAGAATTAGGGCCAGCCTGGCTTCCAGAGATTTCAGTTGTTATCCTTAATCATTAAGCTGAGCTGTTACCTAAAGCAGCTTCCAAAATGGAACTCAAAAGTCTTGGCTGAAAAACATACCTTTGTATATATAATTTTATTCATCAAAGCTCTGCATAAGCTAACATTATTATTATCAATTAGATGGTACAGCTTAGGGAGGAAGTCAGCTTCATAATAATTTGAAGGTAAAAAATGCCTAGAAGAATGGGATGTTTCCAATGAGATAAACTCATTACCTTACAGGCAGTGAGGGATTTCCCCACACCCAATTCAACTATACCAGATATCAGAGAGAGACAGCAACAGCCAGCATGCAAAGACAGAGCAGGAGTAAAGGCATTCCAGGGTCTGTGGCCTTGGGGGCCTTTCCTACCCAAGAATCATCCACCAGGAGGCTACTTCCTGGTGGGCCAACACCCTGAACCTCAATCATCACCTGCTGCCCCACAACGTGGTTATTGGCTCCTGGGCTACACAAGGACCTGTCTCAAAAATAAAAACAATGGAAACTTGTATAATCATTGACTGGAAATGAAATGAAACAAAGAACAAATAACAAAATATTATAGCACCCAAGCTGGAAAAAAAAAAAGCACTTTTCTTACTGGAATGGCCTAATTGGTAATGGCAGAATGTTGGAAATAACCTAAATGGTAGGAAGACGAGCATGCAGTCATGCCTATGTTGTGAAGTCCGTCTTCTGGTGTGGTTGGCTTGTGTTGGAAGTTGAGCAGCTAGAATCTGATTTCTCAAATCTAACTTGCAAAAGTACTGGAGAGCTTGGATTTGACGACTGGAGAAGCACCTTGCCAACTGCTCCTAATGGTGACTCCTGTGTTGCTAGCCTGGGTTCTCTAGGCCTCGGCCCATGACCAAGGCCTCTGTTTTCTGAAGCCAAGTATTGGATTTGAGGAGAGGGATGTGCTGGTGTTGGAGGGAGGCTTTGACTCAGGTCTAGGCCCTGTTGACTGGAGTTGCTATGCGACACTGAGAAGGTGAGAGGAAATGCCATACATTCTACTGCTAACTTGTTTGCACACGACTTCAGGAGAGACCTGCTCTTAGGAGTGATGTTCTTATCTGGGATTTTTCTTACCTCCCTACTAAATGTAATCTTCCTTGCTTGCTCCCCGCCCCCCCTTCTGCTCCCCCTTTCTCCTTCTTTCTTTTCTCTTTTGACAGAGTCTAAGGTAGCCCAGGTTGCCCTCAGACCCACTAGGTAGCCTGTGCTATTCTTGTACTCCTGATTCTCCTGCAATCCCCTCCCAAGTGTTGTGATTATAGGCATGTCTTATCTTGTCTTCTAAACTTCCTTAACATAATTTTTTTTAAAAACTCAGATGTCTACTGTTTCCCCTGAGTGTACATAATTAGGGGACAGATGTCGAGAGCACTGGACAATGGGACAGTGAGATGATGACAATTATGATGCAAGAAACAGAACCACAGCCACTCCCTGTCACCACTGTCTTACCCCATCAAAGGGACTGTGAGGTGAAGTATGGAGAAGCCGGTGCACGGCAGCCCACAGGACACTGGCGACCATGGCGGTGAGTGCAGCCACTGAGGCGGGTGTCCCCACAGGAGGGCCCGGGAGACTGGATTCCATTGGTGTACTTGGCATTTGTGGTCCCCTTACTCTGAAATGTACTGGGAAATGAGACAGATATTTTGTCCCATGAAAACGAATGCCCTGGAGATTAGCTCTGCCTGTGAAGTAGAGAGTAGGCGAGTGATGAGAGCAATCTAAGGAAACAGGAATTTGAAGGGACGTGTTTAAAGTTAATTTTTTAATTAAAAAATTTCTATTGTTAAACCAGACATGGTGACACATGCCTGGAACCTTAGCACTTGAAAGCCTGAGCTAAGAGGACTGCCAAGAGTCCAGGGCTAGTCTGGGCTACTCAATAAATCCCTGTCCAAAAAAAAAAAAAAAAAATGTCTATTGTAGAAAACTTCGGGGTGGGGTGGGATGGGGGAGAAGTACAAAGAAAATTAGGTCTGTATTCCCACTATGCTGTGGATGATTGATTGATAAATAAAACACTGATTGGCCAGTAGCCAGGCAGGAAGTATAGGCGGGACTAGCAGAGAGGAGGAGACGCCAGCCTGCCATCCAGGGAGCATCATGTAAAGGCAGCAGGTAAAACCACGGAACACGTGGTGACATATAGATTAACAGAAATGGGCTGAGTTTAAGAGTAAGAGCTAGACAATGGTAGGCCTGAGCTAATGGCCAAGCAGTTTAAATAATATAAGTGTCTGTATGTTTATTTTATAAGTGGGCTAAGGGACTGCCAGGGCTTGGCGGGACCCAGAGAGAAAAACTCTAGCAACACCACTATGCTGAAATGACAACTCCTAGCATTTTGTTGTATTTTTTCAAGTATTTCAAAGTTGAATGTATAATTTCTGAAACGTATGATCAAATGTACACAACCGAAAATGGACTGTGTTAACCACTTTAAGTGTATGAGGAGGGACAATACAGACGTTCACTCAGCGCAGGCGCTGCTACCTGGAGGCTTTTCCCTTCACAAGACTAGAACTTGGTCCATTAAAACATAATTTACATGCTTGCATGCCGGCAATCCCAGCACTCAAGAGCCAGGAGCAGGAGAACCAGAGCTTGAAGCCAGCCTGGGCAACACAACACATTCTGGATCAGCCTGAGCTAACAGTGAGATCTTGTTTCCAAAACCAAAAGTCAAGCTAAGCTACCTCCTACCCTCGCCAACACACACAACTTCCTCACCACTGTTTTCTTAGCCCCTAGCAACCTTCCCCTTTTCTGTGTTGGAGATTGAACCTGGCCCTTCTGTAGCCAGGCATAAGCTCCACGAGAACCACAGCCTTTGCAACAATGGCCACGATATGTCCTGTCTCTAAGAATTTAATCAAATGCATACCATGTATTATTTAAAAACATGATACACTATGCTGTGGGTTGGTTTTTTTTTGTTGTTGTTGTTTTTGTTTTGTTTTGTTTTTTTCTCACACAGAGTTTCTCTGTGTAGCCCTGGCAGTCCTGGAACTCACTCTGTAGACCAGGCTGGACTCGAACTCACAGAGATCAGCCTGCCCCTGCCTCTTGAGTGCTGGGATTAAAGGTGAGCACCACCACTGCCCAGTCCCATGTTCTTTTTAATTAATGCCATGTTATCTGTTTCATTAGTTAGGCTTACTGGCATCTTTTTTAACAATCGGGCAGACAAACTTCGAAGCTTAGCAGATTCTGGGAGGAAAGAGACAGAAAGGAAGAGAGCGCAGTGCTTCTTGAGTTAGGGGTAAGTCTGGGAGTAGCTGCATGTGGTGAGGACCATGATGATGTTTATGGTATGATCTGCTATATGGATATTTCTCTTTTTACCTTTCCTTCTCATTTGTTCTAATGCACACTCACACACAAACTTTTGATCATTTTTTAAAAGATGTATTTATTTTTGTTTTACGTGTATGTGTGTGCCTCCTTGTCTGTATGTACAGTACCTGTGTGCAGATGCCCTTGCAGGCAGAAGAGGGCACCCAATCCTCTGGAATGTCACATGCTCCTAACTGCTGAGCCATTTCCCAGCTGACATGTAAAATGCTGTAAGTAAAGGATTCTGTAAAATGTGTTGGTGGACTCCAGAAAATGAAGAGCACTGAGAAATGCCTACTTGCTTTTCTATCTTGATGGAGAAGCTGCATTCTTTTTTTAGAACAAAAACTAAAAGGAGCTGGGAAGATGGCTCAGCATGCTGAAGCCTGCACGAAGCTGTGCGGGGCTGCTTGTGTGTGTGACCTAGCATGGAAAGTGGCAGGCAGAGACAGGGGCTCCCTAGAGCTCACTGGCCAAACTTCTGTTTCAGGGTGAGACCCTGTCTCAAGGCAATACCAGGCAGAGAGAGAGGAGGACACCTATTGTCCTGCTCTGGACGCTTTTATTTGCTAGTCTCCTCTATACTCAAGTGCACACACACACTGCACACACACACACACACACACACACACACACACACACTGCACACACACACACTCACACTCACACACACACACTGCACACACACACACACACTCACACACATACACTCTCTCTCTTTCAAACACACACTCATTCATAGATGCACTCACTCACACATACACACACTGACTCACACATGCACACACACACTAAAGAAAGAAATTTGTCTATAACTTACTCTATTTTTTAAGTCCATCTTAATGTAACAACCACAGATTGCCAACATTTTTCCTTCGTTATTGTTTATATATTATTATGAAAAAAGGAACGTATAGAATAAATAATTTTCTCTTTCCTTTGAGGGGTATAAGATTTTTGGTCTCACTATAGCCATTTCTCAAATTTATACTGTTAATAAATGCAGAAAATATGGGTGGTGATTGCTTTTAACCTAAAACACTCACCCAAGAGGAAGGGTTTTCTCTGACTTTATTAAAAAGAGGGAAGTCCCACACTGAAAGCTCTGGTGATGAGGCAGAGGCCTGATTTGGGTCCCTTCTATTTCCACAATGCTTCGGCACCACTCAGGGTGTGGCAAACACAGAGTGCTGTGTGTGTGGTGTCTGGACCTTTGTATGGCGTTGGTCTGGTGAAGTTCATGCTCTAGGGATTGTCGAGATGGCTCAGTGGATAAAGGCATTTGCTCTCAAGACTGCTTGAGTTCAACCACTGGACACCACATGGTGGAAGGAGAGAACCGATTCCTATCAGTTGTCCTCTGACCTCCACACATGTGCCATGGCATGTGAGCAGGCCCTCCCCACAAAAAATGTTGAAAGATTTTCACACACACCCCAAAAAACCCTAAATTCTATCAACTACAGTTTGATCTACACCAAGAAGCTAGATGGACTTGTAGGGATTCAAGGCTATTTTCCTTTAGACGTTTGAAAATCTACCTATTAATCAATCATGCTCAGTGCACAGTCACCAATGTTAATGTCTCACCTCTCAAAAAATGGTAGGTTTCTTCTAGGATTATCCTCTAACCAACACTAAGACTCAAAGGCTTTTGTGCAGACAAAATTTTCATGTGTCAATGATGTGGGGTACCACCACTGTAGGGACATATTTGTTTCCTGCTGGGTATACTCTAGACCACCATCAGTGACCATTCTCCTGGGATTTCAGTAGCTGACAGCAATGGTCACTGTCATCTGTGCTGGACTCTACTATCCCTGTTTGCCCTGACTTCTGCTGTCTGGCTCAGACTGCTAGTAGTTCTTATAAGGGGTCAAAGGTAGAGTACCTAGTGCTTGATTTGGCCTAACCTAACTAACCCCTGCACCATCCTCAACACACACAGAGTCTCCTTGGACAGACCGTCTGGAGACCTGTGTCTTGAATGTTCTCTTCTCCAACCTCTTCTTGCGCCATGCAGAGTTTAGGCCTCAGGTCCCCTTATTCCTAAGACACCCCTCCACTGTCTCACCTCTCAAGGATTTCCTGTTGTGGGGCATCTGTAACTGTCTGTAAAATAATTAATCCTCCACTAGAAGAAAGAACCTTTGAGTAACGCCTCTGCTGACCTTTTCATTGCCCCAGGCCTCACAGAACATCTGTAAATGAGTCCAGGCTCTCTTGCCTGGCTACGGGATGCAGATAATTGTCTTTATGTTCCAGCATAAGGCTTGGAGTAAAACATACGTAAGTCTGTGTGACCTGGAAATTGAAAACTGATTTAAACTGATGGAGGGAAAACTTAGAGCTTAGACCAATCCAACCTGTCCCCGACTCCCATCAGCCAATCCAGTCTGTCCCCAGTACTCCTCCACCCTCTACCCCTCCACCCCATCAACTAACCAATTCCTGTCTGTGTCCACCTAATCTGCAAGGAGTAACTGGGCAATCACGAAGTGACCCTGAAATGGAGATATCTGTAAGAGTTAGGTTTCAAATTGATTTCCTCCTCAGGATGTGGTTGGCGTGCAGAAAATAAACAGAACAGTAGTAAATAGACTGGCAAAGCAGTAATTAAACTGAAAGAACAGCTAAGTGACACAATTGCATGGCAATTATAGCTGGGATTTCTTTTTCTTCTTAAAAGGAAAACAGTACTGATAATACTGAAATGATCTGATTTGCTGAAATGTTTGGTCACTTTACATGGCCTCTGACTACATGGGTGTCAGGCCATCAGACCCCACCACATTATGATTATGCTAGAACTAGACCCAGCTAGGTGGGAATCAGCCGCCTTTAGAAATGAACTCAGAAGGTGTTGGGAAAAAATGGCTAAATGATACAGTTCTCAGCTTAGTTCATGCTCAGGAACTTTTCCGTGAAAAGCTTCTGACTCGGGACATCTATTGTGTCCATTAACCAACTCATTGTTTTCTATTTCCTGGGCTTTTCCTGCTGGACTTTCACACACTGCACAAGGTAGGCGTGACGATGGTTTTATTTGTTCTTGTAGCTGGACAGAATAAAGCTCAGCAAAGTCAAGTTCTCTTGCTCTCTTCTCCCCACACCTCAAGGTTACTAGGAAAACAGGATTAGAATCAGTGTTGGCTGCCTCCCAGCTTCACGCTCCACACTTGGCTGAGCCAAGTCTTAGGGCACATTTCATTTGCTGGCTTGTTTAAACCACGCAGTTCTGAGTCAGGTAAATGAGCTTTAGCCAAATGAAAGCCAAGTGTCTGATATGCTTCTTTTCAGGATAATTTTATTTATAGTGATTGTTTCGCTGCTTTTCATGCAATACATTGTGTTCTCAGCAGAGAAAGAGGTCTGTATCTAAACTTCACTCTCTGGTGACTCGGTCCGTGTTCTTTGCATCTAATGACATCTGGCAGTACCCAGAGTTCCCGAGTATTGACATAATGCCCAACACTGCCTTTGTTTGCTTGTCTTTTAGACAGCTTGCTTTCTAGAGTCTTAGATTTGGAGGGACTTTATGAGTTCACTTAGTTGCAATTCATACCCAATGCAATAATCTCTACCGTAGTACTCTGGGCAGAGTGTCACTCCTTGTTCCCAACATCTCTATGACAAGGCACTCACAACTGAACAAGGCAGTTAATTTTTTTTTTTTTTTTTTTTTGAGATGAGGTCTCACTCTGTAGCCATGACTGGTCTGAAATTTGCTGTGTAGACCAGGCTGACCTAGAACTCACACAGATCCTCCTGCCTCAGCCTCACAAGTGTGCCTATTGAAGGCACACACCACACTCCTAGCTTTATTCTCTTTTCAATACTGGATTGCTGGAGAGTTCTTCACGCTGCCACAATTAACTATGACTTTGTCTCTCTGTAACTTTAGTTCTTTGGCCCTAACATGTTGCCAGCGAGATTGAAGCCACATAGCTTGAGTTGTCTGTAAAGTTCAACTCTTTGCTCTGACGAGTGTGTGCAGTTTCATATCTCCTCCTGACAGGGCGACTCTCTGGTAAGCATGTTTTGTCCTTCATTCTTCCTCTTTCCTAACTCATATGAGTGCCAATCTTTAATTCGTCAGAGGGAGAAAAATGCAACTGAAATAACCCAAGTGAGACAGACAACTTAAACAATTTTGGGGATTGGGGCAAGAGAGACGGCTCAGCAGGTAAAGGTACTTGACTCTAAACCTAATGTGCCGAGTTCATCACCAAGTCCCACATGGTAGAGGAAACCCCTGAAAGTTGTCCTCTGATTTCCATATGTGGGTGCACACCCCACACGTGGGTGCACGTGCACACACACGCACACAATTAATTAAAAATGTTTAACAAGAACCTTGAGATAAGCCCTTGTTATATAGATTAAGACTCTTGATTCTCCTGCCTCAGTCTCTCCAGTGCTGAGACCACAGGCAAGACCCTCCAGCTCTGGCTAGAGCCAGCTTTTGATCCAGTCATGTCCAAATTCAGCCACTCCAGTCATGGCCTGGTCTCACTTCCACCAGGACAGAGAAATTATGTGATCATTTGATCAGAAAAAAAAAAAAGAGTCTAAAAATGCTTAACTTTAATAGGTTATTTGGAGTAAGGGCTTATCGTAATATATAATAATAGTCATGATGCTAGTTCCCCAGTGACACAATCCCAAATGTCATAATCCTGAATATCGAAATCCTCCCAAATCATCCTTGAAACCTGAACTCCAGGAAGTTACAGTCCCTAAAGATTCAAATCCTGAATGCTGAAATCCTAAAACCTCAACCAGGACTCCAAACTGCAATTCCTATTGTGGGGAAACAGCTGAAAAACAAAACAAAACAAAACAAAACCCAACAACAACAACGTAGAGTCTTAGTTAAAGTTTCTATTGCTGAGACAAAACACCATGACCAAAAAGCAAGTTGGAGAGTTAAAGATCTGTTTGGTTTACATTTCAACATTGCTATTCATCACTGAAGGAAACCAGGACAGGAACTCAAACAGAGCAGGATCATGGAGGCAGGAGCTGAGGCAGAGGCCATGCAGGGATGCTGCTTACTGGCTTGTTTCCCCTGGCTTGCTCAGCCTGCTTTCTTATAGAACCCAGGACCACCAGTACAGGCATGGCACCACCCACCATGGGCTGGACCCTCCCCCAATGATCACTAATTGAGAAAATGCCTGACAGCTGGATGTCATGGAGGCATTTCCTCAGCTGAGGCTCCTTCCTCTGTGATGACTCTAACTCACAAACCCAGCCAGTCCAGGTAGTAAGGCCAGCTTGGGGGAAGCGATTAGTTCACATGCTATGACAGGGGTGTGTTTATTATCTGCACTGACATCCCTTCAAGTTTTTAATGAACTTACTCTGCATTTGTGTGAAGAAGCCAGCAAAGTTAATGACTGGTTCCAAAATAAAGGCATGAACAATAGGATGAGAAGGCACGTACACCTGCTACTGTCTGGCCACTGCCATTTTTCTGCCAAATTGGTGGTCTCTACATGAATACCTGCAGAGTGGACTTTTGTATATCCAAGACGATGCAGAAGTGTGACATAGGAGATGGAAAAAATGGAGGGAATGTCTGTGTCCGTGAATATCAAATCATAGAAATAATTAAAACAAGCAGTATGGGGTTGGGGGATGGCTCAGCAGTTAAGCATTGGCTGCTCTTCCCAGGCCCCAGGTTCGATTCCCAGCACCCACATGGCAGCTCACAGTTATCTGTACTCCAGTTCCTGGGGAGTCTGATGACCTCTTCTGGCCTCTGAGGCACATTGGTGCACATAAATACATGTAGGCAAGCACTCATACACATAAAATAAAAATAAATAATGGGGAAAAAACAAAACCAATCAGTACCAGTCAGAAAATGACTGTGGCCATTTTTTTTCCTCCTGAGAGCCATACCCCCCCCCCCAAAAAAAAAGATAAGAAAGAAAGGAAAGAAGAAAAAGAAAAAGGCAGATATTCCCCGGGATGAGGGACTTTTAAAATCTAGCATAGTCACCTGCTCCTACAGACTCACTGCCTACAACCCATCCCTGGAACACACTTTTTTATCGTGTTGAACTTCCTATAGCTTTGTTTCTTGTTTTAGTTTCTTCCCACATAGTGTTAACTCTTCAGTTTTACTTTTTACAGCTCACTGTGTTACATAGTTCCTCTTCAGGTCTTCTCAGATATTAGATGCTTTTTTTCTGGTTTTTGCTTTTGCTTTTGTGAGTGGCAGGCGGGTAGACAGGGTTTCTCTATGTAGCCTTGGCTGTCCTGGAATTCACTATGTAGACCAGGCTGGCCTTTAACCCACAGAGATTCTCCAGCCTCTGCCACCCGAGTGCTGGGATTAAAGATATTCGCCAATACCATTAGCCTCTGCATGCATTTTTTTGCAAAATCAACTCTATGGAGAAACGTTGTTATAGTTTATTTGGTGTGGTAAAATTCTTAAAATCTCATCGGGGTGTGGTGGTACACGTCTTTAGTTTCCAACACTCCAGAGGTAGAGGCAGACAGATCTCTGAGTTTCAAGCCAGTCTGGTCTTCAGGCCAAGTTCCATGACAGCCACAGCTACACAGAGAAATCCTGCCTCAAAAAATAAAATAAACAGCAACAGAAAAAGTCAAAATTCTGTTTTAGTGGGGCGGTGGTGGCATATGCCTTTAATCCCAGCACTCGGGAGGCAGAGGCAGGCAGATCTCTGAGTTTGAGGCCAGCCTGGGCTACAGAGTGAGTTCCAGGACAGGCACCAAAGCTACACAGAGAAATCCTGTCTCAAACAAAACAAAAAACCCCCCAAAACAAAACAAAACAAAACAAAACAAAAAAAACAAAAATTCTGTTTTAGACAGTTTTTTTTTTTTTTTTTTTTGTACATCTCCATTTGGGAAAGATAAAATTTCTTAAGACCTTAGCTCTTTGGGTAACTGCATATTAACAGTGTTGACCTATTGTATGTGTATGTGTATGTGTATGTGTATGTGTATGTGTATGTGTATGTGTATGTGTATGTGTATGTGTATGTGTATGTGTTTTCTTGTAGTGCTGGGCATTGAACCCAGGACCTCAGATGTGCTAGGCAAGTGCTCTATTTAATACTGAGTGATATCCATGCTCTCTAATGTGTTTTTTTTTTAATTTATCTTATAAAACATGCAAATTGCTCAGCATGATATTTCAAATAACCACACTTATAAAATACACAAAATTATTAACCAAGAGATATGTACACATACATTTGCTTTTGTGTTTGTTTTATGAGGCTGGGGGCTCACTATGTAACTTTGACTGGCCTGGAGCTCCCTATGTAGACCAGGCTGGCCTTGAACTCATGAAGACCAGCCTGCCTAACCTCCCAAGTGCTGGGGTGAAAAGCATGTGCCACCACTCCTATCGTTGGCTATATTTTTTAGATGTATTTTATGTTTTTGAGTGTTCTGCCTGTATGTATATCTGTGCACCACGAGTGTGTCTGGTGCCTGATCCCAGAGACTGGAGTGACACGTGTGTGAGCTCTGGAAGAGCAGCCAGTGCTCCTAACCACTGAGCCATCTCTCCAGCCTCCTCCCTGCTTTCTGATAGTGTAATGATGTGTAACTAAGGAAGACCCTGGACACCAGCTCTTCTAAGCTCTGTATATTTTGCAATTTTGCATTTTGAACTATGTATGAATATGGTTCATCTGCTCACAAACATTACACCTGTGCAGTTCTTATTAGTGTATCTGTGTGCTATTGTGCTCTCTAAATATACATATGTATGTAAAATGTGTGTGTGTGTTATATTGTTTCATTTGTAAAGGGGCCTACGAAATACTATATTGTAGTTTTACATTTCTCAAACAAATCTCTTAAAAAGTGAAGTCTTTTAAAATAAATTTGATTTTTCTCCCCAGAAATATAATTTTACAATTTCAGTCTTTTGTTATTTTAGACTTAGGGGTTTGGGACTTTTATGATTTCAACATTTGGGATTATGATACTTAGAATCTTTTGGCTTTATGGCCCAAGTCTGAGTAGGAATTTTTTTTTAAATCACCCCCACCCCCACCACTGCCCGGATAAGGTTTCACTGTGTTGTCCTGGCTATCCTAGAACTTATTCTGTAGACCAGACTGGCCTCAAACTCAGAGATCCGCCTGCCTCTGCATCCCTAGGGATGCACCAATTTAATAAAAGAGCAAGTTCCAGGACAGCCAAGGCTACGTAGAGAAACCCTGTGGGGGATATATATATATATATTCAGATATGGAAAACACCTTGGGCAGAGACAGTACCTGAGGAAGACCAAAACCTGCCACCCCAGCCCCCAGCCTGGGTTGAAATCTTGAGTGTTATACAGAGCACAGCTGTGTTTCACTACTGACAGAAGTTGCTGTTACATGGCGTCCGTGCATTCCCCTGGCACTCACGGGGGGGGGGGGGGGGGGGGGGCAGTTGTTCGCAGAGAAGTGTCTTTCTAAAGGCACCAGGGGAGGTGCCTGTTAATTTATTGAAACAGAAAGAGCCAAGAGCCAGAAGAGCCGTGGGCGTTGCAGGAGCTGAAGTGGCAGCTCGGCTGGCATGGAACATACCAGAACCGGAAAGCAGACTCCCTCCTTCTGCAGTGTCTCCCCGGCGCCCTCTACTGACAGTTCCACATCCTAACAGCTGCGGAGGAGAAATGTTTAAAGAGCCAGCTAAATATTTGCTGAGCAAGCGATTAAGGGTGAACTGGAGTGCAGACAGGACATCAGCAGCAGACACACCTTTGCGTTCCTCTTCTCTCTGCAGGCCCTGCACACGCCCTTTATACCTCGAAGATCCATGCTCCAGCTGCACACGCCCTTTATACCTCAAAGAATATACATGCTCCAGGCCTGGACCTCCGCTTTCAGCAACCCTAGGGAGAAAGCACTCTGCCCTCCCAATGTGGCACCACATTGTTCCAGATTACATTTAATTGACTCTGATATACTAAACACATATCATATATTTGTTTCTGAGCCAATCATGGTGTGCAGGTGGCTTTGCTGTTCCAACAGGCCTGAACTGAGGTATCCCCACTGGAGGTTGGGGTGACCTAATCACACAGAGAAAATTCCAAATAAAAACAAGTTGTCAATACCACTAGGGGAGGTTAAACCGTCTCTCTGGAGCGCTACCTGAAGTGAACACTCTGGCTAGCCTGGCTTGGCTAAGCAGAGAGGCAGGGACCGGAAGGCTGAGGTTCTGCAGGTGTGAACACGGCAGCCCTTCCCGAACAGGAATGTTATGACTGTAGGTCACCCGAGCAATTATCAACTTAGGAAAAGAGCAGCCGCAGGAAGGAGAGGGATTAGAAAACCAGTGACGACTGGACCAGGAAGAGGCAAGCCCAAGGGTCACTGAAGGGCATGCTGGGTAGTTCTGAGCAGAGATAGGCAGCCGGCTCCAGGGCACCCAAGGAGTGACCTTCACCAACATTAGTGAGAACGCTCCAAAGCTCTGTTAATCCTTTTTATGTGTGTGCTCTGTGTGAGCGATTTTATGCACTCTTTGAGCTAATAAAACGTCTTCAGGAACCAACACAATCCATTCTTGGACTTAGGATACTTTCATACAATATTTCATTTTTTCTTGAGAACTTCATACATGTATATATGCCCCTGTTGTTCCCTCTAACTTCTAGATCCCCCTCCCCCCACAGCTTCATGACCTCTTTTTTGTTTTGTTTTTTTGAGACAGGTCCCACTGTGTAGTCCTGGCTGGTCTGGAACTTTCTATGTAAATTTGGCTGGCCTTGAACTCTCATCCATCTGTCTCAGCCTTCTGAATACTGGAATTAAAAGCATGAGCCACAGTGCCCAGCCTCTTTTTAAATAACCTATCCAGTTCAATTTGTGTTGCTCGTGTATACAGGGGTGTGGGGCCGTCTCTGGAGCTGGGTTGACCTACCAGGAGCCACAGCCTTAAAGAAAGTAACTTTGACAGCCAACATCAATTGTCAACAGGTCTGCAGCTGGGAGTGGGGGTTGCCGCGCTCCTCTGCATTCCTCAGGGTTGGACTGTGGACTGGCTTGATCTTGTGCAGAGCTGTTTATCCATGTCTTATTCTGATTGGTTTTCTCTGCTAGGTAGGTGTTGTGGAAACAGGCCCTATAAATCACACAGACATTTGCTACACCTCTCCCGCTCCGCACTGCAGATGTGGACGTTTTGACATCACCAGGCTATCTGGTCCAGCTGCTCACCTAACAATAACCAAAGGAGCACTGGTACACAGGCTTCATCTAAACCTAATGGGATCCACTGAGAGAGATGAAGCCAGAATATGAAAAGAGAAACACATTATTTATCAGTTATCCGCTATGTTCACAAGGATAAAAATACTGTGCAACATGCTTCTCTGTTACTGTCTAATCCTCCGGCCATGACTTAGTCTTTTCTCTGCTGTCTGGTGGGATTTCTGCTTTGGTCATCTGAATGCCGCTGGCTTCACTCCCTTCCCTGAAAAACCCCTGTCTTAGGGTTTCTATTGCTGCAATGAAACACCATGACCACGAAGCAAGTTGGGGAGGAAAGGGTTTATTTGGGTTTCACTTCAGCATTGCTGTTCATCAATGAAGGAAGACAGGACAGGAACTCAAGCAGGGCAGGAACCTGGAGGCAGGTGCTGATGCAGAGGCCTTGGAGGGATGCTGCTTAATGACTTGCTTCCCATGGCTTGCTCTGCCCACCTTCTTATAGAACCCAGGACCACCAGCCCAGGGATGGCATCACCCACCATGGGCTGGGCCCTTCCCCATTGATCACTGAGAAAATGCCTTACAGCTGGATCTCATGGAGGCAGTTCCCCAGCTGAGGTGCCTTTCTCTGATGACTCTATCTTGTGTCAAGTTGACTCACAAAACCACCCAGTACAACTTACCTCTTGTCAATTTGACACACAAACATCTCTCTCTATATATATTATTCATCCTCAAGATCTTAACTTTAAAAGTCCCACAGTCTTCACAAATTCAAACACATTAAAATTTCAGTTCTTTGAAAATAGCCAATCTCTTTAAAAAAAGTTCAAGTCTTTCAGCTGTGGGCTCCTTTAAAAATCGAAATTAAATACCTTCTTCAAGAGGCAAGAACTGGGGCTGGAGAGATGGCTCAGTGGTTAGGAGCACTGGCTACTTCAAGAGGAGATAGGTTCCATTTCCAGCACCCACATGGTACCTCACAACTGTCTGTAACTCCAGTTCCAGGAGATCTGACACCTTCATACCAATGCACATAAAATAAAGTTAAATAAAAAGAGAGAGATGCCGGGCGGTGGAGGCGCATGCCTTTAATCCCAGCACTCGGGAGCAGAGACTGGCGGATCTCTGTGAGTTCGAGGCCAGCCTGGTCTACTGAGCAAGATCCAGGAAAGGCGCAAAGCTACACAGAGAAACCCTGTCTCGAAAAAAGAGAGAGAGAGAGAGAGAGAGAGAGACAGAGACAGAGACAGAGAGAGAGAGACAGAGAGAGAGAAGAACCAGGGCACTGGTCAGAATCTCAACCAAGCAGAACCATACCCCAGCATTATAAATAACTCAATGTCTAATTATCTGGGAATCACTCATGATCTTCTGGACTGCTCCAAAGGGCGTGATCACGTCTCTGGCTCCGCCCTCTGCAGCACACAGTTTATGTTCTGGGCTCCAGCTGGCTCCACTCTGCTGCTGCTCTTCTTGGTGGTCATCCCATGGTACTGGCATTTCCAAAATGCTGGGGTCCCTTGCTGCAACTGGGCTGCACTTTTACCAATAGCCTCTCCTAGGTTCTCTTCACGGTGCCAAGCCTCAACTTCTTTGCATGACCCCCTCCAGTCCTGGGCCTTCAACTGGTACTGAGGCTGCACCTCCACCAATGGCCTTTCCTGGCCTCTCATAGGGCCAAGCCACAGCTGCTCTCCATGACCCCTTCATGCCTTCAAAACCAGTACCTCCTGGGTGACTCTTACACATTATCAAGTCAGACTGCTGGCATGAGGTACAGCCTTGGCCACCTCTGGAACACAGCTTCTCCGTGCTCTCAGGAAATACCTCCCAGAAGATTTCACCTCAGAGATGCTGGTCTCCTCTTAATCACTGCTAATTTCTTAGCTCCAGCTGACCAGCGTCAAGTATCCCAGAAAAGCAAAATTTTGCTTAGTAGTTCTGGTATCTTGTTAATTACAGCTGATTCTTCAGCCCCAGCTAACCAGAACCACAGGATCTTAATTCAAAATAGCAAGCAGCGCTGGTAGAGTCTAAACTTCCTCTGAAACCTCACAAGCCAGGCCTCCATCTTCTGCACTGCTCTTAACATTATGATCTTCCAAGTTCCACAGAACATCCCATAGAACCTTTAACACTCAATGGCTCTTCTTGCCCAAAGTTCAAAGTCCTCCCACAATCCTCCCAAAACATGGTCAGGTTTGTTACAACAATACCCCCACTACACTGGTACCAATTTGTCTTAGTTAGGGTTTCTATTGCTGCAATGAAACACCATGACCAAAAAGCAAGTTGGGAAGGAAAAGGATTATTTGGATTACAATTCAGCATTGTTGTTCATCACTGAAGGAGGTCAGGACAGGAACTCAAACAGGGCAGGATCGTGGAGGCAGGAACTGATGCAGAGACCTTGCTCCACATGGCTTGCTCAGCTTTGTTGCTTATGGAACCCAGGACCAGCAGCCTGGGGATGGCACCACCCACCATAGGCTGGGCCCTCCCCCATTGATCACTAACTGAGAAAATGCCTTATAGCTGGATCTCATGGAGGCATTTCCTCAGCTGAGGCTCCTTCCTCTGATGACTCTATCTTCTGTCAAGTTGACACACAAAACTGCCCAGTACACCCTCCATTGACTCCTGTTAGAGAAAAACTTAGATTCTCTGCTATGACAGTTCACGGAGTAATTACCCTCCAAAGGCAGCTATCTACGTCTTAATCCCTGGACCCAGTATGTTACAGTAAAGGCTGTTTTGCAGCTATGATTTGGTTAAAGATTCTGAGATGGGGAGATGGTCCTGGCTCATTTGGCTGGATTAGGTGGTCATAGCTGGTGTTTATAGTAGAGTCAGAATCAGAGAAGGGAGATGCATGATGGGAGAAGAGATTGGAGCAATATAGGGCCATGAGCTAGGAATGCCAGTAGCTTGTAGAAACAGGAAACACAAGGAAGTAAAGGATTGTGTTCTGAGCAGGAGAAACACTGAGAAACACTGAGGTCCATGCTGTGTACTTCAGTGTCACAGAATTACAGCTTGAGAACCATCAAGCATTAGCTAGACATGTAGGAACCACAGTGTCTGTCACAGCGCAGCTAGAACAGTGCCCTCGTGGACAAAGGCTTCTGCTTTTGTATACAGTTTAGTGGGTCCAACAGTGGCTGCCAGAGACACTATTCATCAATACTGTTCAAATCTCAACCCCCAGATCCTGTGAGTATGATCATTTTTGGAAAAAGTTCTTGCAGATGCAGTGACATTATGGATCTCAGAATGAGATCATCCTGGATTTCTGGACATCTCCAGTGACAGGTGTCCCTACGAGCCAGGCAGAGGGGATTCTCAGTAAGGCAATACACGTGAAGAGGAGGGCGTGTGTGTGTGTGGGGGGGATGCTGCCACAAGGAACTCTGGAGCCCGAGCAGCAGAAGAGGCAAGGAGGACTCTGGAGCCTTCAGAGGAGCACAGGCTTCCCAGCCTCCAGGGTTGAGAGACAAAACCATGGTCGGCAAGCCTCGCTGCTGCCAGTCACCAGCACAATCGCTTTCCTCATGATCTTTGTTCTACCACAGTCAACAAGACGCGTTTGCTGACCATGCTGAGAACAGAAGTCCTTGGCCAGGCTCTCTCCGATGCCTCTGACATGTTGGCCTGTCCTTCCAGACTCTCCTCTGCTGTGCTCTGACCATCCATTAATGCACACTTCTCTGCGCGCTTCACAATCAGCGCAGCTGGAACAGCGCCACCAAGATGAAAACCGCAGCAGCCAGGTTGGCATGGTTGTCAACGACCCAAACGGTCAGCAGGGGCTGCAGTGATGGAGCAAAGTCCAAGGGGCCACCAGCTGGGCCAGACAGGGACAGTTTCGGGGCTGCTGGAGTGCGTGCGTGCGTGCGTGCGTGCGTGCGTGCGTGCGTGCGTGTGTGTGTGTGTGTGTGTGTGTGTGTGTGTGTGTGTAAGAGAGAGAGGGAGGGAGGAAGAGGGAGAAGAGGGAGAGAGAAGGAGGAAGCCATCTTCCCAGCCCTCGATGCCAGATCTTACCATGCACTGGTCTCTGTGCTCAGTCGACTGTTTTTGAAACTTTGTCATAAGCCTCTGGACAAACGGAGGCTGAGGTTCATTTGTATGCTGGAGGTCACACAGGTAACAGGGAATGTCAGCGGGGAAGGAAGTCTGATGTCTTCACAGACATCTGGAGAGAAATAATGTCTCCATGGAGTAAGGAATACATGGAAAGGGGAGACATCCAGTCTGGATGCCCTCAAAAAGGGACAATCTACTTCACAGAAAAATGGTGCGGGGTAGAACTAATGACGGTCCCTCAGTCCCCACTGGAATGCAGGTCCGAAAGCTGGGAGGTAAGCCTTCTTAGAGAAGAATGCAGGCTTGTGGGGTCAGTTGTCCCACTCTCTACTTCAGGGAGAGCTGAGCTCTGATGCAACTAAGTGGGAAATCCAGGGAGGTCCCAGAGGAGGGAACTCTGGGAGCTCCCTGACATGGCTGCTCTTTCCTTGTCTGCAGCCCTAGCAAAGCCTTGGAGCCAAGAGGGCACAAAAGCTCCTGTGAGAAAGCAAGGACTGGGTTGAACAGCAAACTGGTATCTCCAGTTTAGAGCAGAGACGCGAAGCCAAAAATAGACAGACTGAGACATGGTAACTGAAGGAGGGAAGGGCCCTAAGCTGACAGCTTGCACAAGAGAGGGAAAGAGAACCAGGGAGGCCTGCTCAGCCTTAGCTGGAGGTGTGCCCCCAGAGCTGTGGGCAGATAGGTGGCAGAGACAGTGAGGGAGCCCCCCCCCTCCCCCCAGTGTAAGAGCAACTGGTGCCATGCAGTGTGTTAGTGGACAATTTGCTTATCTTGACCCTCATGGGCTGATAGCCATGCTTGACCATTTTCTGGCACTGCAGATGTAGGTATGCTTCCAGATAACCTCAGTGACAAGTTCTTAGTGTCCCATTACCTTCGTTTCTGCCAGATCTGTCACACCTATACCAAAGCTGAGCTATTTCAGGGACCGTACTTATGAGTCATCCTGTCGATTCTCTGTATATAGTTTTTACCTCTGCTCTATAATCTCACTCCTTTGTTCAGTGTATATGGGCAATTATTATGTTCTTTCTTTGCCTACCTTTTCCCCTGTGAGATCAAGAAAGCCTCAATAACAGAAAAGGCAGACACGGTTTCCCTGACCATGTCACGGATGTAGCGGAAGCTAAGCTGGGTGCTGTGCTAAGTGCAGATGTGAAATGACAATAAACAAAAGAGCGTCTTCAGTGGGCTGACAGAATGCATGCCAAGTGTTTACAAGGCCCCGTGCTCCATCCTGAAGGGCGTCTCTTTTAAATATGGTCACATTTGTCATTTCCTGTCACTTCTCTACCAGCTCAAATGTCTTAAGTAGATAATCTTAGGGAATTATAATAAAAGGAGAGAGCTTTGCTTCTGTATTTGATAAAAGTAACACATACACATATACATACAATGACATGCACACACACATACATATGCATACACACAGACACAGACATAAACAGAGACATACACATATACAGACACACAGATACTCAACTGACACACACACACACACACACACACACACACACACACGCACACACATATATATAGACAGAGACACAGACAAACACACATACACACAGACATGAACATGCACACAGACACACACACACACACACACACACACACACAATTTTGCCTTTGAAGGGCTTACCTATCAAATTGTGTATGTATCTTATCAAATTGCCAACTCCTCAAAAATTCTTTTGAAAATTATTTTATATGTATGAGTGTGTGTGTGCCTCACATAAATGTCTGGTGCCTATGAGGGCCAGAAAAGGGCATCAGATCCCCTGGAACTGGGGTTACAGACAGTCATGAGCAACCATGTGTTGGGAACCAAACCCAGTCCTCTGCAAGAGCAGGAAGTGCTCTTAGCTGCTGAGTCATCTCTTTAGACCCCTTCCCCCACCCCTCTTAATCTATATTTTTTGAGACAGAATCTGGCTATGTATTTCAGGCTAGCCTTAAACTTGTTGTTTGTCTGGATCTCAGGTTGGACTCAAACTCATGGTCCTCCTGCCCTACCCTCCTGAGTACTGGGAATGTGTGATCCTATACACAGCCAGACCTCTGTTTATAGATAACGGATCTGTTTCTCCATCATTAGCATTGAAGTTTATTGGTTAGTTTGTCTCCTCCTCCTCCTCCTCCTCCTCCTCCTCCTTCCTCCTCCTCCTCCTCCTCCTTTCTCCTCCTCCTCCTGCTCCTCCTCCTCCTCCTCTTCCTCTTCCTCATCCTCCTGGAGACAGACGCAGTTTTAAGTAGCCTAGGCTGGTCTCAAACTCACATATGTGATTCTTCTGTCTCAGCCTCCCATGTCATAGGAATACAAATGTGTGTCACCATGACCAGCTCACTGAAATTTAAAGACTTTGTCCTGAACAACTCAATATTTTTAACACCAAGGGGGCTGAGAAGAAAATATATTATAGTAACCCAAGAAAGATGAATCGTATGGCTGAGAAGACTGAACCACAGTTTTCCGGGAGGCAGATGTTTTAAATGTGGCCAGATTTACCATTCCCTGGCACGTCTCTGCCTGCTTAAATGTGGTAAGGAGATGAGAGAACTTCAGTAGAGGGAAAGAGCTTTACTCTTCTCGTAGGAAGCTGTTTTTCCATTTCTCCTCTTTTTCCTGCAGGATCTGTTAGATGCTGTACAGTTGACGGTGCCACACTGGTCAGAGCTCCACTGCACACACTTGGGAGCACACACTTCCTCATCCACACAACCCACCAGGAAGTGAAGGGCCTAACTTCCTGTTTCTCAACAGGGGCTTTTCTAGGCACAAGGGTGTCCACATAACATCCTCTGACCAGGCTCGTCACATGCCCCAAGGCTGCTTCTAGGCTAGATCTCAGAGAAGAGTGTCCATTTGTCCAGGCACATCCTCAAAGTGACAATGACAAGTGAATGCCACAGGAATGGCACACGTCGACAGCTGGAAATCTGGGACACTCTCTAGTTTTAAAGTTCTTCCTACGTGTTGGAGGTGCTGATTTTGTTCTTTGGTCATGAGAATGTGGCCTGGACATGCTTTTTGAAAGGAAGCTATGTATGCTTACTACTATACCACCAAAGGCACTGGACATGATTCATAGATCATGGTGATATATATTTGGGGTGCATGAAATGTATTTTGAAGTAAAAGCACCTGTATTTTGAAAAACTCAACATGACTTGATGTGGTTGCTCACAGTGTCGGCACCAATAATTAGGACTTTTTGGTGGAAATGAACAGAAAAAGAGGAGAGCTATTGATAAGGAACAGCTGTAAGAAGCCTGGATCCATGAGTCATCAAGTGGCTGTCAGCTGCCCTGGACAACAGCAGATGTTCTTCTCATTGATTTTTGTACAGCATATCGTCCCAGTGGTTAGCTCGGAGCTGAGGAGACGGCCCAGTGGTTAGCTCGGAGCTGAGGAGACGGCCCAGCAGGTAACGTGCTAGCTGTGCAAGCTGGATGGACCAAGTTTGGTCCTCAGGATCTAAATAAGGAGGCAGATACAGCGGCTCACGTCTGTGAGATGGGAGGCAGAGGTAGGAGAACAGCCCTGAAACTCACCAGCCAGCTATCCTGGAGTAAGCTATACAGCAGCAGAAACAAGAAAGACCCTGTTTCAACAAGGTGGAAGCAAGTTGTCCTTTGACCTCCACAAGCATGTCGTAGCATGTGTACGTTCTCTTCCTAGCAAAATGAATCCAAGAAAACGACAGCTTGCCCCTGTCTCATGGTTCTGTTAACAGTTCTCCTCTGGGTCACCCACACAGTCGCGGTCAGTTGATAGCTGGAGCTGCAGTCTCCTTATGACTCATCTGAACTGGAATCCAAAATGGTTCCCCAGTAGGCTGGGATTGATGATGCTTATCTACTGAGTGTCCTGGGCTACAACTCGGGCTTTCACTGCACGTGTGCTCGGTTTGTACCAAAAATCCAGAGTAGGGGCAATTTAGAAAGAGTCCTGTAGACACCTATTCTTGGATGCTCCGGAATGTTACGGATGCCATATTCTGTTGGTCAAGGCAAGTCACTAGTTCTAGAGTCAAAGGGAGGAGAAATGACTGGTTGATTGATAGATTGATTGATTGATTGAGACAGGTTCTCATGTAGCAGAAAGCAGACCCAAACTCCCCGTGCAGTTGAAGACGACCTTCACTTCTGGTCCTCCTGCCTCGCTTTCTGTGCTGGCATACAAGCATGCACTACTATTCCTGCTTTTTTATGTGATGCTGAGAATGGAGCCCAGAGCCTGGTACTCGCTAGAATGTGAGAATTCTATCAACTGAGTTACACTAGACCCAGACTCCTACTCTTGATGCTGTGAAAAACATGCAGTAGAGCACTTGCCTTGTGTTTGTGGGGACCTAGGTACCATCCTCAGTACTAAAAGCTGAAAGCAGCTAGCCAGACTGCAATAATTAACGATTATATATATGTTCATGTGCTGAGGCCTAACCAAAGTGAGGCAAGGAAACTGTTGTGTAGTGGGGAGGTGCCTTTCTCTGGGGCAGTCCACTAGTCCTTCTAAAACCAGAGCCTTGCTCCTTCCTGCCATGCCCACCTGTCCTGCAGCCAGAATTGTGTCTGAGCTTGAGATGAAAAGGAAAGAAAATTGTGGGTGCATTTAGTTGAAGTCAGATTGGAGCAGGGTGTTGGGGATGTTTACCCAGCAGGAGACTAGGTAAAGAGTTTGATTTGGGTGATCCATGGATGGCATGTCTATCTGGTGTTTTTCCTCCTAGTGAACAGGCTATTTGTTCTCAATTTAAAGTGAAGAAGTGATGGAAGGTAAACCATGAAGGAAAGAGTTTTGTAAGAATTGGTTGAGGGGTATAGAGTATGGAGCCCAGTTGTTAGAGCCTGAAGGAAACCCTGGATTTGATCTCTAGGACCACAGAAACTGGGCATGGTGGGACATTCCCATAACCCAGGAACTTGGGAGGTATAGGGAGGACTGGTTCAAGGTCATCCTTCTGAGATACCCAGGAGCCTGTCTGAAAGACAAAAAGAAAGAAAGCAAGAACCAAGGATCTACGAATAACACATGTCAAGGTTTAATATACAATTTCCTGTGCATTCACTAATATGGTAAAAATTTATATTGTTAATAACTTCAATAGCAGCAATATTTATAGTCATTACTGTTGAAGCTAGTTTGCTGAGCATCTATTATCTGCCAGGTGCCATGCATTTCTCCTGATCTTTATAATCCTAGGAGTTAGAGTTTATACTCCTCATTTACAAATCTTAAATATTTGGACATTTTGGTGCACAGTTACCCCCTTTCACATGGTTATATGACTAACCTAATACCAATTTCACCGGCTCTGTTTGACTCCAAACTAGAGATTTTTGTGTTTGCTTTGTCCCCAAGAAGATTGTGTTTCTACTTAAGAAGAAATCTTAAAACAAAATCATACTTAAATTTCTCTTTACAAAGAAACACACAAATGATGCCAGAGTTCTACCAAATGCTATTTTTGGAAATAGATTCTCTTGGCAATACTTGGATTTAAATATTCTGTTGAATTTTATTTAATCTGGAGCCAAGTTTTAAAAACTGTTCTTTGATGGATGTATATTTATTCTGAAGCAGTCATGGAAAGGTTACTCAATAATTGTCTGCCACACATACTAGTAATCAATGAAATTTTGTTTCGTTTGCTTTGAAGATAGGGTCTCCCTGTGTAGCCATGGCTGGCCTGGAACTCTCTGCAGACTCAACAGAGATCTGCTTGCCTCTACCTCCCCAGTGCAGAGATTAAAGGCACGAGCCACCACACCCAACATAAATGAAAATTTCCCTCTACTGACAAAGAAGGTAATGTGCATAGAATTTAGAAACTTACTACAGAGGAAAGCAGATATTATATGTTTGTTTGAGAATATTTGAGTAAGACTTATACTCTACAATAAAACTTAATCAACCATAATTGTGCCTGTGTATATGTGTGTGTGAATATATGTCTCTTCCTCTGTGTGCCTGTGTGTGTCAACATGTGCCCCCCCCCGTGTGTGTGTGTGTGTGTGTGTGTGTGTGTGTGTGTGTGTGTGCCTGTGTTTGTGAACATGTGCCCCCGTCTGTGTTCATGTGTGTGGTGTGTGCCCGTGTGTGTGTGCCTGTGTGTGTGTTGTGTGTGTGTGTGAGTGTGTGTGTGTGTGTGTGTGTGTCCATGTCTCTGTCTTCACCCATGTGTGGAGGCTGGAGATTGACGCTAGCTGTCTTCCTCAGATGCGTTCCATGCTGTTTACTCTGTCCAAGGCCATCCTTAGTGACATGGTGAAGTCAGCTTGTTTCAAAAGAAAAAGAAACTATAATTTAAAAACATGAATAAGGATCTCTATTCACATTTAAACACCATTTAAAAATTCTAAGGTGAGATTTTGACAGATGGTAAAAAGAGCAGTCGCCTTAGAGATGCAGTTTACAGTAACTCTTCCATGAAATGTACTTAAATGCCTGCCAAAAAGCATCTCAAATCATTTCTAAGCTTAAATCCCAACTTCTCCAAGAGACATATGCAATATATTTTGCCTTTTTTTCTTTTTGGATAGTTTTTTTTTTTTTTTTTTTTTTTTTTTTTTTTTTTTTTTTTTTTTTTTTTTTAGGGCAGCTTTTGGTTCATAGCAACTCTGAGAGAAAAGTACACAGTTCCTGTGTACACCCTCCCCATCTCCCCAGCCATAACTGTCCTGAAACAGTGTTGCATGTCTGCTAGAATAGATTAACTTACCTGAGGATTCAACCCAGGACCTTGTACAAGTCGGGCAAGCGCTCTACCAGCTCCAGAGAGTTTGATGTTATAGTCTGAGCAAAGTATAAGGAGTATGTTTCCATTGTTACAGTGGTATTCTAGAGTGTTTGCCCTCCCTGCTCCACCCATTCATTCAGTCTCTCCCTCCCCACCAATATCTGACCACCACTGATGGTTTTTATTGTCGTCTGACATTATTCTTCGAAGCAGACTCTCATGTATCTCCAGCTGGTCTCAAATGCTCTATGTAACGGAGGGCTTGAACTGATCCTCTTGCCTCCATCTCCCGGGTGCTAGGGTTCCAGGCACAAACCACCACACTCGGTTTTATGCACGGTGGGACACAGGGGTCAGTCTCAGGAACCACCCAACAGTGTCTCTTGATGTAGGCTAGAATGGCTCGCCAGTGAGCCCCAGGGATCCTCCTGTCTCTATCTTCCCAACATCAACACTGGGGTGCAGCTTTTTAGGTGGGTGCTGGGGTTTGAACTCAAGTCCTTATGCTTGGGTATCGAGCTCTTTGCTGACTGAGCCGTCCCCACAGCCCTTACTGTTGTTTTCTGAGATAGGGTTTCATGGTTTCATCCGAGCTGGGTTCCTGTCTCCTCTTCCCCTCGCAGGTGCTTTGATATGGGTGAGCACCACAAGGCAAACGAAGTTCTTTGAAGATAGATCCTTCTATGTTTTGGAAGTGGAGTTTGGATTCCAGCAGAAGATAAAAGGATAATGACTTATCAGGTTTGTGGATGAGGCAGTATCATTTTACTGTGATGGCCAAGACTAGAGGAAAAACAAACAAACAAACAAACAAACAAACAAACAAACAAACAAACACCAAAAAAACCAGGGCTCCTGGGCAAAAGATACAATGAAACTAAGGAGCAATACAATGTAGGCCTTTGCTATCTCCCCTCAACCCTGTTCTCAGTTAACAAGCTCTTCTCTTTCCCAAAGAAGGCATCCTAGAAGAAAACCCTTTTGATTGAAGGACAATTAAACAGGATCAACTTTGTCCTACAGGCTTATAAATTGAGTTGACTGACACTCAAATTTTACTATTTCTCAAGCTTTTCTATGGTAGACCTTTGCCAGCCTTTCTACACTCCATACACTCTTTCCTCTACAGCTGTCTATCCAGCAGTTCCTGGTTTACCTTCAGGCCACAGACGAGATGTGAGGGTGAGGGACAGATCTCGGCTGAGTCAGGACAGCCCAAACGCTGTTAGGGGACTTTGGTCTCTCATTTTGTTCGGCTTGCTATGTGCTATCCAACAGAACTGTGTTGCTGGAGAATTTCTCTCCAGCTCCCGCCACCAAGTCCCGCCAGTCCCAGAGCCCACTTATAAAATAAACACACAGACTCTTACATTATTTAAACTGCTTGGCCATTAGCTCAGGCCTGTTATTGTCTAGCTCTTACTCTTATATTTAGCCCATTTCTATTAATCTTTACTTTGCCACATGGCTCATGGCTTACTGGTACCTTACATCTTCCTTGTCCTGATGGCGGCTGGCAGTGTCTCTCTCTCCGCCTTCCACTTCCCAGAATTCTTTTCCTTGTCCCGCCTATACTTCCTGCCTAGCCAATGGCCAATCAGTGATTTATTTACTGACCAATCAGCAACACACTTGACATACAGACCATCCCACAGCACTTCCCCTTTTCTTTTCTTAAAAAGGAAGGTTTTAACTTTAACATAGTAAAATTATATATAACAAAACAATTATCAAGCAAGAATTACAGTTACAATATTAAAGAAGAGATCCTATCTATCTTCTATTTGTAAGTTTAAGGTTTTATATCTAACTTATCTTTTATTATAACTAAGGAAAATTGTAAGTATCTAGTCTTTAACCACATCAAAGACCTCAGAAGGATATACTACTACCTGAGAAATGGAGAAGGATATAAGCAACTTTTAGGAGTCTTGTAGGGTAGACAGAGACAGCTGGCAGCCTGGACAGTCATTCAAAGTTCTCTTGTAAAGTTGGGGCATCTGTCTTCAGCCCACAGGCCTAGAGTCTCTTATTCACTTTTCTCTGTGTCCTGTAGAATGTCTGGCAGTTTTCTCTGCAAAGCAGGAACCTGAAGGACCATTTTGTCAAGCAAAGTTCAGTGGTCACCTTTGTATGGGTCCTGCATGTCCAGTTGATCAGGCAGTCCAGGCAAGAACAGTTTCTTGCCCAAATGGCTATTTTTGTCAAGGTGAAGATAAACTCCGTATGGAGTGTCTTTGATGCCCATCCTCCTCTCTGAAGTAAATCGGTGCTGTCAGGAGCAGACATGTCTCACTGTCCAGAAAGTCTAAATTTTTAAAACATTTTAAATGCCATATTCTGTAGGTCTTTGAAGTGTTTGAAGACTACCTATCTATCTGAAATATAACTATGTATACCTAGAAGACTTAACTAACATGGCTACAAATATGATTATCATAGATGACTAATTATTAATCTATTTTTTAATTATCCATTATAATTTTAAATGAGTTACATAAACATAATACCTCAAACAAGAATAGAAATATATATACAGTATAACAAAATTAAGTTTAAACTTGTATCAATAAACTAAAATCTATAGCGATGTAAAACATTTTAAACAAGTTGTTACTCTTTAAAAGTAGGTTCATTAATCTACCCTTTCATCCTATCATATCTAAACTATCCCCTTTTTTTCTTTAGAAAGAGATTGTATTTATAATCAACCTGCTTTAAATAAAAATATTGTTTTTTCTCTGTCCCACACCAGAGGGCTCTTCTGATTTGGGACACAAGAATCTCTTAACCATTTTTTTTTTTGAGCAATATGTCTGGGTTTAGAGGGGGAGTGAGCCAATTCCATCTCTAAAGCCAGCTTGGTATATTTGGGAATTTGGGCGTAGCTTCTCTTACTACTTCCTGCTGGAGGGGGGTGCTGTATCTTATGGGGACACGAAGAAAATTTTAGGATCATGGAGTAGTCCATGAGGCTGTATCGTCTGAGCCAGTTTGCCTTGAAACCATTCTGGATGTTGGATCATCAGGGCCATGGTGTCATCGGAGACCTTTCAGGGGGTCTTGGCTGGTCAAACCTGATGTATCTTAATCTGGAACAAATCCATAGCCTCTGGCTTTCTGTGGAAACAAAATCAGAGCCTCCTTTCCAAAGCAACATATCTTTACATCCAAATTTTGAAGTCAAGGTACCTTTAAAAGATACATTTTGGCATAACTCAACAGCTTTTGTAATCAAATGTTTTTCTTCAGTTACGAATATCAAAGAGAACATAATCCAGATTCTCTGTGTGGTAGCCATCTTTATGTGGCTTATTTTTTTATATTAGCTTGAGCCTATTGCTTTAAACTGCAGCCTTCTAAGCCTGAAACGGCGCTGGCGCTGTGGCTGCTGGTTCCGCCCACTTCAGTTTCCCAACATGGCGGTAGTACGTTTTCCGCCAGCTCTGGGAGCCATCAACTCTCAGAAATAGTGGGTCTATGCTTCTATCAAAGCAGCGTGTAGCCCAGAAACCTCTTTTTTTGTTTTGTACTAGCAAAGGCTAAATCCACCACACAGTTTAATGTGCTACTTGCAGAGGCCTCATTCCCACCATACTGCAGGTCGAGAGCACACGCTAGGAACCCGCCAGTAGCTCAAACCGGCAGCTGCCGCTTATTTGAGAGAGACAATTAGGAAGCTGTTTTTAGGTCCGTTTTAGAATCTTTTTTCTAAGTTTTTAGGTGGAAACTCTTGCCACCACGTTGGACGCCAGAACTGTGTCAGCAAGGAGCCAGATGTTAAGTTTAAAATGTAATGAATCCGTGTGCTCAGTAGTTACCATATTTGCCAGTATGACTCTAAATAAATGGCTTCCAAACTGGGGAGCGCACATCCCAGGAAGTGAGAATACACAGACTGCAGGGAGAAAACATAGCCTCCATATATTTAAATCACTATTTGGTGTGTTTTGATACTTAAAAATGAGGAAAATTGTAATAGATGTATGTGTGCACACATACACAGCATACATATGTTTAATAATTTTCATCATACTTACATAGCACTTAGCTTGTGCTTGGCATATGTTACAAATATTGATTCGCTTAATGACTCTTTGAGGTACTTTCTTTCATTATTTCTACTTTACACATGAAGGAACTGAGTATGTCCAAGGACACAGGTGTTATAGTTGGAAAAGCAGAGACTTTGAGTAGACCATCTGGCTTGCATCTGTGCACTTTAACTTAACTAAGTGTATTGGTAGGGAGGGCAACAGTTTTATTGATGGCAATGTTTGGTGTCTAATGCTCTAGAAGGGACCCACAGACAAAGCAGTTCCTAATCTCCAAATGTACAGGGATCTTAGAGTAGTCTAACACAAGTAAAGACTGTGTGCGCCTGACTGAAATCCTGTAACTATCCCTATTATCACAATTGGACTCCTTTACCAATTTTGTAATTTTGAACTGGATACTAATTTAAAACAATTGTGTCTGTTGCAGAGACATTGAAATAGGGGAGGGTGGGAAAAACGTAAAGAATTCCAGACACAAGAGCAGGAGGAAAACCAACACAACCCAAACCTGCTCATCCCCCTTCCCCCAGGCTCATTTATAGCGTGGTTGGTGGACCCGCTAATTCCAAAAATTAGAGCAAGGCTCCTCAACCTCCCTAAGGCTGCCCTGTGACCCTTTAATACAGTTCCTCCTCTTGTGGTGACTCCCGACCATAAAATTATTTTTGTTGCTACTTTATAACTGTAATTTTGCTACTGTTATGAACAGTAATGTAAGTATCTGTGTTTTCTGTTGGTTTTAGGCGACCCCTGTGAAAGGGTCCTCCCACCGGAAAAAAAAAGGGCCGAGACCCACAGGTTGAGAAAGCTGAATTAGAGGCTCTGAAAGTTTACTCTAACCCATTTTCTACCCGTCCCCTATTTAAACGGAATGTTTTCCTCGCCCTGCCTGCTAGATAACCTCTGTCTCTCCACAGTGTCTAGCAAACGCTGAGGGACAGAGGAGCGAGGGCTCGTCTCCCCAACGTTATCTCAACGCCGGGTTCTAGACACGCGATGCAGGTAGCAGAGGCCGTGGCCAGGGAAGTTTGGGGAAGAGCAGAGCTCTAAGGCACACAGCTTCCAGGAAGCGTGGGGGCCGGGGTGCGGCGGGCGCAGAGCCGCTCCAGGCGGTAGGCGTTGCGGAGAAGGCGAGCGCAGGTGCTCGGCAGCATGGCCGAGCCAGGCGGGGGACGCGCTTGGGTGGCGAGAGGCGAAGCCGTTCTGTCCTGTTCCTTAGGGAGGCGTGGAGGCGGCTTCCGTGCATTCTTCCGAGAACTTCGCGGACAGCTCAGCAGCCCTTTCCGAAGGCGAATCCGAGTCAGGAAAGTCGGGTTAGGCGACCCGGGCTTGCCCCAGCCGGCTCCTGCGCGCGTCACCTCGGAGCAGGGGAGCGCGCCCCGCGACCCCGCCCGGGGAGGCCCCGGTGGGTGTGGCCTCCGCCCAAGGCCCCGCCCCTCGAGCCCGGCGCGCGGGGGGTGGTGGAGGGGCGGGGCAAGGCGGTGGGCGGGGCGAGGGAACCGGGAAGAAAGGGCAGGGCGGGTGCGCTCGCGCCCGTGTTTGGCGCTTGAGCGAGGGCGCGCCGGTGCGCGCGCAGGAGGGAAGCCAGCCCGGGCGGCTGTTGTCGGTCGGACCGGAGGGGCGGTGAAGTCACCTGCGAGCGAGCGGCTGCGCCCGTCGCGGCCGGATCGCGCCGGCCTCGCGGGGCCCCACACACCCTGCGAGGCTGGGGCCGGGGACCAGGCGGGGTCCGCGGCCGGAGTCGCCGACGAGGAGGAGTCGCAGCCTCGGCGCCGCCGCCCGCGCCGGGCCGGGTAGGTGCCGCGGGGGTCGGGGCGCGCCGGGCGGCGGCGGGCTGGGGACAGGGAAGCGAAACTTTGCGGGCCCGGGCCGGCCGCGGCGCGGGGGGGACGTGTTGGTGCGGGCGGCGGCGGCCGACGCCATGTTGGGGTCTGTGGGAAACGGGGCGCTCCCGGGCGGCTCCGCTCCGGGCCGGCGCTCGGGCTGGAACCGCCTCGGTCCCGCCGCGCCCGTCCGCGGGACGCCGCCCCGGAGGCTTGAGTCCCGGGACGGCGGCTGGGGTCGGGACCCCGCGTCGCGCCCGAAGTTGTGGGGCGCCAGGACTCGGGCCCCCAGATCGTGGGGTCTGAAAACTTTGCAGGGTCCGGGCGTCAGGGGCACGCTGTGACTTCAGCAGCGTATTTTATGACTTTATATGAAAATGGCACCGCAGAAATTGGCTCTGATGGGAGCAATGGCTTACAAGCTATTTGGAGTGTTTAAAGTTTTATGATCTTTTGCTGAGTTTTTAAAAAAATGTTATTAAAGGTCAAGAGCTGGTTCCCGAAGTTGCTCGAGTAGCCTTGTATACTCCAAGAATATTAAAGCAGTAAGTTGTGTTGAGTGTGCAGTGGAAGCCAATAGAATTCAGGTTACACCTAAGCAGCACTTCAGACTCCTAGTACGTTAAATTGGTAAATGCCTTCTTTGTTATGTTTTTTTACGTTGCCTAAGAGACTCATTAAAGAAACATTGAGACGTGAATGTTCAGTTGACGTTAAGACATATGTTACTTTCTTACAAATAAAGTGAAGTAGTCCAGTGTGTTGGCTCCTGCCTGTAGCCCAAGTACTCGGCCGAGCGGGGCAGGAGGATCGTTGTGAGTTCGAGTCTAGCCTGGACTACAGAGTGAGCCTGTCAGAAACAACCCCCTCCAAATCAACCAACCATAACAAATAGAATAGGATGATGTGATCTTGACGTTTCAGATTTTTTTTTTTCCATTCTTTTTCCTTTTGGTTCCTTAATGGTTCGTGAGTTTTGCCTTTATCTCTTTCTGTACTCTTGTAGCTTATGGGGGCCTTGGGTTAATTCAGAATTAACAAAGGCTATTTTTAATCACCATGGGTCATGGTAGCATTGGGATGTGGATAGTATTAAGTTGCTTATTTGGAAAGCACATGTAATCGTCCTCCCCCAGATGAAGCTGGTGGACAGCATGAGTTAGCCTAGTAAATGAGTATCATTAAAAAAAAATAAAGACAGCTTTAAAAATATGTTAAATGGGCTAAAAAGGCTCCTAACAATGCAAAAGCCCTAAAACATGTCTCTTTTTACGCTTAATTTTTAAAAAACACTCATTTGTGTGTAGTGCGAGGCACACAGCCTTGTGGAGAGGTCAGAAGACAAATCACCAGTTTCTTCTTTCTACCCCGTGATTGTGAGGATCCAGCTTAGGTGCTTAGGCTTGGGGGCCGGCGTCTTTCCTTACTTTCTAGCCACCTTCTGGCCCTCTATTTTTAATTATCTTTTATTTGTGTGTGTGTGTGTGTGTGTGTGTGTGTGTGAGTGTGTGTGTGTGTGTGTGTGTGGAGGTCGAAGGATAACTTTTGGGAGGTGCTTCTCTTCCTTCCAAGGACAGAGCTTAGGCTGTCAGGTGTGGCCTTGAGTGTCTTAACCCCCTGAGCCATCTTGCTGCCCCTCATTTCATTCTTTAATAGGTTAGATTTGTCAGTTTCCTTAGTTCTTTAAAAAAGAAAGAAAGAAAAAGACAGGACAGGCTCCAAAAGCCACACAGAGAAACCCTGTCTTAACCCCCCCCTCCCCCAAAAAAAACAAACCCAGATTTTATTTTGCTTCATGGTCAGGTCAAATTCATTTATATATATATATATATAATTTTATTTTTAACCAAAAATATTTATTTATTAGAAAGGAGTTACTTGGCTGATTTCACAGCTCTAGCAGTCAAGCTGATAATTAACTGAAGTCTGCTGACTGAAGCAATCTCCTTTCTCTGTAGCATCACGCAGCTCATCCCTGTGGGGCATTCTCTGTCGTCTTGTTTCTTTCTGTCACTTATCCTTCTGATTGAGTTTAGGTTTCCAGTGTAACTGTCTCCTAAGAGCTGAAAATGCAAGGGTGTGGTGTTGAATCTTTTCTTAAAAACACTCAGTTAAAGCCGGGGGTGGGGTGGGGTAGGGTGGGGGGGGGGCGGCGTTTGTAGTGGGACATGCCTGGAATCCCAGCACGCTGAGGCAGGATTGCGGAGTTTGATCTGGGATGCAATAGTGAGAACTTGTCTCAAAACCGAACCCAAACAGAACCCACACCACCTCTTAAGGCTGCACTCTTTGAAGCTTTCTGCCCACAGTGCCCTCAGGCTTCCTCTTCCTCTCCAGATTCAGTTCCCTTCCCCCATGGCGTCCTGGAAGTGTTGCATAGGTCTGTGTGGCGTGCGCGCCCTTGACAGCAGGCATCCAGTGAGGTCCAGCAAGCCGAGAACATAACAGAGGCTCAGGGAGGGTTTGAATGGATTCCTTGTACACGTGCTTCATGAGTTTACCAGATTGTATTTTCCGTGGGGTAGTTGTTAAGTTTCTGTAGTCTTTCCCCTTCGTACCGTGAACTCCATTCAGTCCACAGATTAGGTGGTCGGACTTTTCCTTTTTAGTTCTTTCTTTTTAAAAATAATTAACTTTGGTAGCTGAATTTTGACGTGGGGATACAGACTCGAATATTCATGAAATTTCCAATCGGACGATGACTGACATGTAATTGTGGTGAATGGAGAGAAGCTGTGGGTGAACAAGAGGGTACAGTCACTGCTTTAAAGTGTGATTGGCTACTTTGCCCCTGATGGAAAATGAGAAGGTTATGTTTGTGTGTACATGCCATTCCATCAAACTGATTTTGTTGTGGTCTTGTCACAGTTGTCTTAGGAAAAGTGAATACAGTCTGCTTTTCTATTGATACTTACCTTGGAGGCTCAGCTTTGCATGTACCAGCTCTTTGCGTAAATAGTAATCATCAGGCTGAAGTATAAGTCTGAATGCTTCTTAAGTGTGCTTTTGCAGTGCTAACTTAAGTTGCAGAGCTTTTCTAGGGTGAGGTAGGTGTTTAGTAATTTTGTAAGGACTGTAGAATTTGGATTAATGTCTTGTCCTCACCTAAGAGAAGTCTTTTTTCAGGTCTCATGTAGCCTAGGCTGGCCTCCAGCACCATATAGAGTTAAGGAGACTTAGGCTCCCAATCTTCCTGCCTCTAATAGTCCTTCCCTACTGTACCTCATTTATTTACTTATTTTTTGTTGATGGTGTTTTCCTTTTTTGAGAGAGTGTCTCCTTATGAAGAAGATCAGGCTGACCTCAAATTCTCCATCCTATGCTTCTGCTTCCTCAGTGGTGGGGCTGTAGGCGTGTGCCACATTCGAGCTCCTCAGTCTAAAGCACAAACTCGGGTGCACAATTTGAGGAGGACCTGGGAGGAAAACAGAAGGCATTTTAGTAATTGCTATGAGCACCCTGGAAAGAAAGCAACTTGAATGCTGGGAAGAGCCTTTGCTCCGTACTGGCTAGATTCTTGAACAAGCCATTTCATTCTCTAAGCTCCACTGGAGCCATTTGTGAAAAAGTTGTGAAGATTCGCGAAGATGTTGGTGTACGTGCTTGGCACACAGTAGTATCATTTTATTGAATTTTCCACTTAACAGCCGTCTCCTCTGTGGACAACTACTGAACTCCCTCCATTCTGGAACCCCGCACGTGCTGACTTTTCTGTTTGACAGGTGGATACCCAGAATGATTATCTTTTGGATTCCTTAAAGGACTTCAGGATAAGTGAGCCAAACCAATTTCTTCTTCCTGCAACACTAACAGTCCACCGCAGGCTTTCCTTCAACTTTTCAGTCCTAACTCACTTTTCATCCATGTATTCAGTCAGTTCCTGAATTGTGTCTGCTGCTCTTGAGTCCTCCCCTTGCCTTCATTTTGTGCTCTGTTGTTTTTATGCTTTTTTTGTTAGCATGTCTTAATCACATAGAACACTGGGTCTCACTGATGTTTGTTTCTGTGCATGTATACAGTGTATTTTGCATTGATCACCTTTCTTTTTTTTCTTTTCTCTTTTTTTTTTTTTTTTTTTTTTTTCTTTTCCGGAGCTGAGGACTGAACCCAGGGCTTTGTGCTTGCTAGGCAAGTGCTCTACCACTGAGCTAAATCCCCAACCCCAAGAAAATCACCTTTCTTGTTTTGCTGTAATACTCTTCTGATTTCTTTGCTTTCAGTCTTGTGTTTTCATATTCTCTTACTGTGGTGATATATTGTGCACCCTAATAAAGCTTGCTTGAGGATTGGATGCCAGCCACTGAATTAGACACAGAGGTCAGGCATTGGTGGCACACACCCTTTATCCTGTCACTTGGGAGGCAGAGATCCATCTGGATCTCGGTGAGTTCAAGGCCACACTGGAAACAGCCAGGCAGTGGTGGCACACGCTTTTAATCCCAGGAAGTGACAGCAGGGTGGAGAAGGGTATATACAAGGCGTGAGGAAACAGGAACTAAAGCAGTTCAGCTGAGACCCTTTTAGGTGAAGACTCAGGATTTCAGTCAGAGGATTCGTGGAGTCGGTGAGGTAATGGGTGGTGGTGGGGTTTGCTCTGCTTCTCTGATCTTTCAGCTTTTACCCCAATGTCTGGCTCTGGGTTTTTTATTAAAAGACCGCTTAAGATTCAAACGACACTTCACTTCATCCTGTGTGCTGTTTCTGTATATTGATACTTTCCTATTAAAAAAATTTTCTTTGGCCCCCATTGCTTGTATATTCAAATCTACATTTTCCGATCTTACATTCTCTGGTTTTGTCTGTTTTTTTTTTAAGTTTTTTTTAAACTTTATTTTTAGTTATGTGTACTTGTGCTTATCTGTGTGTGGATATGTGCACATGAGAGCAGGTGCCTGTGGAGGAGGCCAGAAGAGGGTGTTGGATCACCTGGAGCTGGAGTTATAGAGTCTGTGAACCACCATGCCGAGACCTGAACTTGGGACTTCCGCAAGAGCAGGTCTCACATAGCCTAGCAGGCCTCTCACTGTGTAGCTGAGCATGACCTTGAACTCTTGATCCTTCTGCCTCTACTTCCCCAAATGTTGGGGTTATAGGCATATGCCACCACACCCAGCTTCAGTCTGATGCTTTCTTTTGCAGTTTATCACCTATTTATTTTACCAAAATTAATACTCGAGCTCCAGCAAAATGATTAAGCAGGTGAATGCTATTACTATCAGGCCCGATGATCCGTGTTTGATCCCTGAAACCCACATGGCAGAAGATCAACAGTTTTTGCAAATTGTTCTCTGATTCTGTACTTGTGTGCCCTGGCACTCATGTGACCAAGTATGAGCATATACACACACACAGAGATATAAAAATTATTTTTTAAATTAGTACTCTACCACTGTACTTCCTGCTTGCCTTCCTTCACATAGCCTGGGCTTAGGCATCTCTTTTCCTAGAGTAGACATACGTGCCATCATCTACCCTTCCAAATAGTTAACCTACTTCTTTTTTTAAATTTTAAACTTATAGTTACATCATTTCCTCCCTTCCCTTTCCTCCTTCCACCACCCTTGTTCTCAAATTTGTGGCCTCTTTTTCTTGGTTACATATATCCATCCATCCATCCATCCATCCATCCATCCATCCATCCATAGATACATATATTCCTATATACATAAGTGGAAGCTGCTTGGCCTGTATAATGTTACCTGTGTGTATATGATCTCAGGGCTGACCATTTGGTATTGGATAACTGATTAGGAGGCTCTTTGCTGGGGAAGACCATTCTTCCAGCTCTCAGCATTCCCTTGTTGCCTGTAGTTCTTAGTCTAGGGTTGACACCCCAAGAACTTTCCATTCCATTTTAGCACGTCCATTGGCATAACTGTTGTTCAGGTCTTGTCTAGGCAACCATGTACAGACTTTAAGGGTGTATCTTCTCTGACATTTCTAGGAGACAGAATCTCACAGCAAACTTCCTGTTTCTCTGGCTCTTAAAATCTTTCTACTGGGCTGGAGAGATGGCTCAGAGGTTAAGAGCACTGGCTGCTCTTCCAGAGGTCCTGAGTTCAATTCCCAGCAACCACATGGTGGCTCTCAACCATCCGTAATGAGATCTGGTGCCCTCTTCTGGTTTGCAGCATACATGTAGGCAGAACACTATATACATAATAAATAAATCTTAACAAAAATGTAAAAAAAAAAAAAAAATCTTTCTGCCTTTTCTTCTACAATCATCCATGAGTCTTAGATGCAGGAATTGCATCAGTTGGGACTGGGCAACAAACTGTGATGTCTTGTTCCCTACATTTTGATTAGTTGTGTTTTTTTTGTAAAGGTCTCAGTCTGTTGCAAAGAGAAGTTTCTTTAATGAGGGGTGAGAACTACTCTTATCAGTGGGTATAGGAATAAATATTTAGAATGTAGTTAGAAATTAAGCTGGTTTAGTAAAGTGTCAGAAACAAAAATCCCAGCACCAGGCATGAGAAGCCATGTTTTGAATTGTTGGCCAGCATGTTGAAGAGTCTCCCCAAACATTACTCTTGCCCTTGCTTGCCTCCCTGAGGTGGAAGAAAATCCCTGTTGCTGAAGACACGATGCATTGACACAGGACCCAGAAGGGCCTGAGCTGATCTGACCTGAGGAAGGCACCATGCAAGCTTCCAAGGGAGGGAGGCAACCAACAGTCCTCCCCAGCTCTGACACTGTGAGCCACACCAGCTGGCCTGACATAGTGGCCCTAAGAGTGCAGTAGTGGCATGAATACCTTGGTGGTAACCAGCAGCTCTCTAGTGGGATTCAAGGTCTGCCTAACAAGAGGGAAGCCGTACCTGGTACTGGAGACGGAGCCCTGGGCCTATCTTGATAGGAGAAGAATCTAGGTTTTTTTGTTTCAAGATTTCGGCCTAGATGTCACATGGTCAGAATTATCACAGCTCAACTCTTAGCCCTAAGACCATCTTTGTGTGTTCCCTGTGTAACTAGCTGGTTCTTTGCTTCTCTGCTGTTTAGACTTTAAGAGCACATTATTCCTCAGTTTCTAGTACATTGCAGGGATACTAGACCCCTTTCTTACCCTGTTTCTTTTTTGTGGTGGTGGGGCGTTGTTTATTTATTTGTTTTTGAGACAGGATCTGTATAGCCCTGGCTGGCCTGGAAGTCAGTTTGTAGACTAGAGTGCTGGAATCAAAGGTGTATGCCACCATGCCCGCCATTTTTTTTTCCTTTGTTAATTGCTTCCATCATTTACTTTCCTGTAGAAACAGACCTGAATTATAAATACTTGCTTGTATAAACTTGAGATTATAGCTACCTTTTTTTTTTTTTTTTGCCACAAAGATTTTAGCTTTGAGTGTCATGTTTACTAGAGTTTTATATGGTGCCAAATGGCTAGTGACTGTTTTACTGCTTGGAATCCATTGATGTCATCAATGATTGCTTCCACATTACTTAGAACCGTAGGGATCATTTTATACTTAACCTCCATCCCCTCCCCATGCTCAGTGTTCTGTGTGGACATTACTACTGAGCTACATCTCCAACCTGGTGGTTAGTTTTAGCTTTACATCCAGTTAGTCATGGTAACCTCACCCCCAACTCCCATCCCTTACTCTGTCAGGCCCTAAACCTCATGTAGTCCAGACTGACCTCGAACTTAGAGCTGTCTTCCTGCTTCAACCTTCTAAATGATGGACTGCAGGTGTGAGTCCACACTCACCTCTTAGATCCTGTTTTCCAGCTCTTCCTTCTAAAGCAGCGGCTTTTACTGTTTGCATAGTTATTTTAGGAAAACTTAGATCAAATCAGGCTAGTCTTTCCAAAAGTTTAAGCAGGAAGTCTCAGGAACTAAGATAGTGTGGTCAGGTATCTTGTCTTTTTCTTGCCTCTCACTCCAGTGACTCCCAACATCCTCTACTGAAACTGTGTGCATTAGTGTAATAAAAAAAAACCACACTTACTTCAGGGTCTGGTTTTCATTTTCTGTGTATTTTTATGTATTTCCTTCTGAAATTTCGCTTATTCTTTCAGATATTAAAATGGTAAATTATGCGTGCCACATATTCATCCCCTCCCTCACTTCCTGATTTGTTGACTTTTTTATTATACTACTTAACCAATTGTGCTTTGTATTAAAATTGAATGTAGAGCCTTCATTCTCTGTGTCTTGTTCATTCTTTTTTCCTAACAAGTATAAACAGTGAGCAAATCAGAAGTGTTTTGAATGATGCTAAAGAAAGTGTTGGGAAGCTCGAGCGTTTGCCCCTTTGCAGGGTTGCTCAGTTCTTCCTAAGCCGAGCACTGCTGCTCCCAGGCCCTCTCTGCTCAGTGTTGGTAATGGTAGAAATATGCTTGTAGCATCATTTTGTATTGACAGAACAGCTGTGCTTTTAGAAAGGGAAGAACTCTTATAGATTATTGTGACATATTGGGGACTTTTTTTTAAATAGGAACTTCCGGGCTGGATGTTTAGAATTCATAATTAGATATAGTTAGATTTGCTTGTCAATCTGAAATTTGTGGATTCAGTCAAGTGCTTGGTGTGTGGGGAGCAGTTCCTGTTTTCTTTGAAGATCAGCAGGCTTTAAAGATGTAGTTGATTTTCAGCAAACTCCAGATTGAGGAACTGCTGTTACCTGTAACTGCGGTCATGTTCAACTCCGTGTCTGTTCTGGCATGTAGAATGCAGCAATTTTGCAGGTGCTGTTTGGAATACATAATTGTAGAGAATACTGTTTTTGTTTTCAGGAACTCCCAAATATTTGAAGTAAACGTGTATCCAAATTTCAATGAAACATATAATAAAGTATGTGCTACTAAGTGGTGTGGAGATTTAAAGATGGAATAGTGTCTGGCTCCCGGGCTTTTGGCCTGAGTACCTCTTGAGGGCCTGGTGAGATTTCAGCAAACAGAAAGAAGACAGGAGGAGGTGTCCTCGTGCTGAGTTCAGAGAGGGGAAGAAGCCCAGAGCAGGCTGCTGGTGAGTCTGGTTTATGTTCAACAGAGAGAACATGGAGCAGGTGAAGATGGGGAGGAGGACTGCAGGAGCTAGGGTCCACGTGGAAAGCTTTGAGTAGCCCCTCCTGCCCGGCTGGTGGTGTTTCCTGGTCAGAGCTGTAGCTGGAGAATGTTAATCTTGCTTTATTTAGGACCGACTGTTGGAGACTCGGAGGATTCTTTAGAAACTTGAAGTCCATATTCTACTCTCCCGAGTAGACCTTTAAAACAGACAGCAGCTAGTCCAGCATCTCCTCAGTGAGTGGTTCTTCTGTTTTTGCCCCTAAAATCTTGACCCGTGACTCTGTTATTCTGTATAGCACGCTGTGTTTCTTCCTCCGACCTGTCCTATTTGCAGTCTCCTTCCCTGACAATCTCCATAGTCACTTTAGGAATCCTTTGCCCATGTCTTTCTTACACTGGAGCAGGCCTCCCCACGGAGAAGCCGCTGTCACTCCTGGTCATGTTCGGTTGTGTTGGTGGCATGATACAAAGCTTTTGAATCTTTTCCTTTAGTATGTGGACTGCCAGAGCGAGCATGCTCTGTTTTTGTAGGTACCATTGGTAATATCAAGTTATAGGAAATAATTTTGTTTTCAGGAACTTCCCAATCTTTTGGAGTAAGCACATATCCAAATTTGGGCCTGTTGGTGAAATAAAAGCCCTCTTGACTGACGTTTAATTTTTATTTTTTATCAGTGGCCCCTCCTAGATACATAATTAAAGGTCCACATTGATAAACTATTTCTGAAGGGAGCAGGGAATAACAAAAAGATCATGTATCCCCTAGCATCCCATAAAAATGTGAGTGTATCTAGCTGTGAAGTCATAAGAAAGTTATTTGACTTAAATTATTTCAAACCTATGGATGTTTCACCTGCATGTATTCATGTGCACCACAAGCATTGCCTGCTGCCAGCCGAGGTCAGAAGAGGGTGCCAGATACCCCGGGACTGGAGTGACAGATGGTTAGGAGCTGCCAAGTAGGTGCTGGAGTTAGACCCCAGGCCTCTGCGAGAACAGCCAGTGCTTTTAACTGCTGAACCAGCTCCCCAGTGTTACGAATTTGAGTGAATGGGGACCCAAGGCTGGCCAGGCCAGGGTATCCCATGTCTGAGGGAAACATGCTGGGCCGATGCAGCAGGGGCGGCAGCGTGTGGAAAGTCATTCGCTCAGGCACTGCATCCACGTGGAGAGTTTAGTATAATAGAGAGAGAGAAGGAAGAAAGAGAAGGGAGAGAAAGCGGAGGTGTGCACACCTTGTGGGGATGGGGGGAGAGACAGACAGACAGAGGAAGGGGAGGAGTTTTTTCTTAAAATGAGGCTTTTATGTCAGGATGCAGGATGGGGCGGGACTTGAAGGGGCAGGTCAGAATGTTAACACCTAACGTATTTGACCGGCTTGTTTAAGAAATAAGTTTTTATTTTGTTTGGAGAACAGTCCTACCATGTAGTCCAGGTAGGCCTGGAGCATTCGGTCCTCCTGATTTGGCTTCCAGTGCTAGGGTAGTAGGTGTATAGGTGTATGGTATCTACTGGGCTCTCAACCATTTTATGACTCAGTTTACATTTACTTATTTATTGTTTATTGATTTGGTAAAGTGAGTTATTTTCAACTAACATCATCATCATTCTTATTCTTTTTTTTTTTTTTTTTGAGACAAGGTTTCTCTGTGTACCCCTAGCTGTCCTAGAACTCATTTTATAGCCAGGCTGGCCTCGAACTCACAGAGATCCGCCTGCCTCTGCCTCCTGAATGCAGAGATCAAAGGCGTGCTCCACCACTACCCGCCTTAACGTAATATTATTAAATGAAAGAGTAAAGTAAATGTCTAATAGGCATTGATTAAATGTACTTGCTTTTCCTTTCATGATTGAGATTGTGAAGTAACTTACCTTTTTAATTTTAGGCAGATGTGGTGCCTAGGGAGACTTGCAACAGTTAATGTAGTTTATAATATGATTCAACTCTTGAAGTTTCATTTTTCTCTCAGCTTTGATAACTCTAAATGTAAAATACAGCATTGATACATTTAAACATAAAATACAGAAGTTTGTTCCCTTTTTCTTATCTAAGAAGTCAGTCTATTTCCTTTATTACCGCTGATTCTACAGATCACGTTAGCAGTGATTTGCTACCAGGGCAGAAATCTTAGTGGTCAGGCCAGAGAGGCAAAGTCTTTTCTCCTGATTGAAAAGGTAAATTTAACTCAAATTTAGTTTGCTAAAATTTCAAGTGTTTCTTCTTTGTTTTATTATGCTAATATTTTGTTTACACTTTTACCTAGAGTAACTTTATTATGCTGGTTATTAGATTATGTGACTACTAAAAGTAGGTAGGCACTAGACTATTTATTTGGCCTACATGGACCGAGAGGAGGGGGGTAGTTGGCTCTCCTATCCCCATGCCCAGGCAGGCTGTTTTTTCTACTGTTTTGTTTGGTTGCGGAAGTTGCTGGAGGTCGAGCAGGCTTTCTGCCACAGAGCTTTGTGTCCAGGCGGCACCTCTTTGTTTTCTCTTCCCGTCGGCCCAGTGTTCTCACCCTCGGCTCTGTTCCTCTGTAAAGTTTCAGTTCAGCAGTACCTCCCACTTGAAAGTCTTGATCAGAGGTTTGCAGGAGATGCCTTGGTGGTAGAGCATTTGCCCTGGGTCCAGTCCCCAGCCCTGGGCAAGGGGGTAGGGAGTTAGGGGCGGGGGTGTCGAGGGTGGGCATGTTGGTAGATTCTGGCAAATAAGACTTGCTGTAAATGGGAAATCCAGCCAGCCCACTTATTATGTAAGGTCAGTGTTTTAAAGACAGAAAGTACCTTACTATTTTATTGAAGGTGGCTGCTGCTGCTTTTTCTTTTTTAAATTAGGCCTTTTGGCTCATAGTTTTTGTTGTTGTTGTTGGGTTTTTTGTTTTTTGTTTTTTACTGTAACCTGTTAAGTTTGAATACTGGAATTCATTAACACCAGAAATTGTGAGTAAGAGTAAGAAAGTAAGTTTGGCCAGGCATGGTCCACATGCCTTTAATCTCAGTCAGAGGCAGGCAGCTTTCTGTGAGCTCCAGACCAGCAGGCCTGCTTGGTGAGACCCAGCTCAAAAGGAAGGAAGGAAAGAACTTAGGCTGAGATGAGACACTCTGATTTGCAGGCAGAGGACCAGCACTGTAGTCTGGACAGGTGGGTCTCCTTAGTTGTGAATGGAGTCTCTGTCTTTGTCTTATCTCCTCCAGGGTTACATGTAACAGGTGCTGAGCGTGCCCCACTGAAGAGTGTGCCCCTTTAAAAACATGCAGGGCCTGTCTGCCAGAGAACGGAATTGGTTTTCTTCCTAGTCCTTTCTATTCTGTGATAATCTTTCCCGGAAGAGCAGGCAGCAGCGTTCAGATTGGACCACATTTTGCAGCCCTCTTTCCCTGAAGACCCTCAGTAAAGCATGTAGCGACTCTGTCCTTGAGTATACCAGTGCTCTTGCATTCTGGTTATCACAGCGAGTCTCGAGTCTCGGGAGGTCTTAGTGCCTGGTTGTGCCGGTGGTGAGTTAGGGCCCTGGAGAGAAGTCTCTTTGGCATTGAGACAGAGGATCTCTTTTACCAGAGAATGTTGCTTTGGGGTGTGTAATAGCAATGTGGGTCACAGTGATATGTATGCTCTTTTGATGACTTACTTCACTACTAACCCCCATGTACTCTACCCCCACCCCAGGATAGCTTGTACATGTGTAAAGCAGGGTTTGTGTATTTTCTAGTCCATTGCTTTTCATGTCAGACACATGGGACCTATTTCAGGACCAAGAAGGATAATGGAAGGGTCAGACATAGGTCACAGCCTGGCAATGAAAACAGAAGAGGGCTGCCATGCTTATTAAATAAACGGAGATAATAAAATGCATCATTTATCATGGAAAGAATCACGAAGAGTGTGTGTTTTTGTATCCTTGTAGTATGTAGTGTATTTATGTGTACCTGCCAAACTTTGGAAATCATTTGTTCTAGCCAAAGACTAATTCTTTATGCCCAGACTTCTCCAAGTTGCATCCTTCTTAAATGGGTGAGAGCTCATGAGCCGGCTCAGTGGGTAAAGGGCTTGGTGTGCCAGCCTGGTGACCTGAGTCCTTCCATCTCCAGGACCCACATAGAGGTGGAAGGAGAGAACAACCTACAGAGTGGTCCTCTGACATCCATGCACATCCACACACAGCAGCTACAACTACAGTAATAATAATAATAATAATAATAATAAATTTTTAGAGGGGGAGATTTCTGAATAAAATAAAAATTCAGTCCTAATAAATTGCTAAATTTGAGCAGTGACACATTATTGGGAGCCTGGCTAGGGAAATTGTGGCATTTTAGGTCATTTGCTTCCATTCCTGTGTCTTCAGTATGTGCAGGGTTTCCAGAGGTTAGTGACAACTTTGTGTTCTTCCATGTGGGTAGAATGCTACCATATTATGCTGGTGACAGTACGGAGGCATTGGGCTTGATCCCTGGTGTGCTATGACAGTCTCAGGCCAAGTCATATAACCCCCTGTGGCTGTTTACTCATCCATAAGATGGAACTCATACCGCACACGTAGGTAAGGTTGCTGTGAGTAGGAAATGTGGCCATGTATGCGTGTTCAGCACCTCACTCAGCTCTGCAAGAGTCAGTCCAGGCTGTGTCTGCCTCTCTGCCAAAGTTGCTCATATAAGCTTCCCTGGGAATCATAAGAACCTCTGGCCACTCACAGGATTTGAAACAGTTTCAGTCAGAACTAACAGATAAGAGATTCACTGTTCATTCACATTTATGTGTTGAGCCCAGCAGTGGCCACAATAGGAAACCTGTTTGCACTGTTCAGGAGTTGGCTTAAATGCGGACAAGTAGTTTAGTTTTTAAAAAGTGCCTTTGCTCCTCTGAAATTGTCCTTTGTGCCTAAAGTGTGTCCCCATACCAATTTAGAGAGGCCTTTCTTGACTATATAGTTGGGGTGACTTCTGACTTGTCTGTTCAACCTTTACTTTTTCCTTTGGTGTTTGGAAATGGTCTTGTGTAGACTGGCCTTGTTTGTTCTCCTAACTCTCCTGCTTTGGCCTTCAAGGGCTAGGATTACAAGCATGTACCACAGCCTGGATAAAGGCAGGGGATCTGAAATTCTGGCTCGAGTACAGAGCGGGTTTGCAAGCCTGAGACCGGGAGGAAGGGAGAAAGGGGAACGGGAAAGAGCTCACAGCATTAGTTCCTGCTTGGTTCTGGATTTTGTTTTCTGTTTCCCCTGGAAGAGTAGGGAACTTGCTTGTATCGTGTTTTTTCATACACACAAATCAGTGTCTGAGGAAGACTTTTTGAATGGTCGAATGTAAAGTCTGAAAATACTTTTCATAGATAAGTTTCTATTGTAGATACTGTTTTTTAATTTTATTTTCTGTGTACTTTTACATTTTATAAGTAGCTATTACACTTTAGTAGTGTACTTAATCTCAAGATAAATTTTTCAGTTGTATCTTATGTCTCTAAATTGAATGTCTTATTGAGAATATGCTGTGTTTAGTTGGCACATAAGCTGTGAGTATCTTTGAATCTGCAGTATCTTAGGTTTGATGAAATGTAGTGTGTATTTGAGATGGTGGTGATGGATAGTGAGAGACGACACAGAGGACTGGTCACTTAGTTAAGACCTTCAAGGTCTGAAGCCATCTGTTGTCTGGCTCACTGATGGGAGGACCTGCAAACATGCCAGTGCCCCCCCCCCCCCTTGTGAAAGGCAGCAGAGATGCAGGAAGAGCCCGACTTACAGTAAGCTACTGATGGAAGAAGGCAAGAGGGGTCAGAGCATCATCAGTTGGTGAGCCGAAGACAATTTAATCACGCTGTTTGTCTTTAAACGTTTCCTTTCAAACCTTGGTGTTTTTCAGTGTGATTGTTAGTGTAGTAGTACTCGGTTGGTGGTTAAAATAGAACACCATTCAGGGACTTGAGAGAGCTCAATATTGGAGCTAGAGATTAGATCTATGATCATTAAATAAACAGGTTGGGTTTTTTTTTTTTAACATTGTTAAAATGTTTTTGTTTATCTTGAGTACATTTCGTACTTCTTGTCAGTTTAAAGATGGCTATCAGAGGGCCTCTGCCTTTCAGGTTTCACTGCAGCCAGTGGAGGCATGGGCTTCAGTCCGTTGGTAAAAAAGAAGCTAAGGAACACATAGAATGTGACCAACATGGAGGATGGAGTTTGTTGCTGCTGCTGTTTCTGTTTCTGTCTCGCATAGGAGGATGTACTGGAGGAGATGCTCACTGAGATTGAGGATGATGAAGAGGCAGCTGGAGTTGTGGGTAGTAAGGAAGACAACAGTGAAATGTACTTAAACACACATGGTCGTGTCTGCTTCACATACTGTGTTTTAGGCAGGGAATGACTTAGATTGAGGTTGGAGAAAACAAAAACCTGGTAATAGCTGGATGTGGTAACACATGCTTGTCATCCCAGTGCTCAGGGGTCTGGGCTAAAGGGGGTGGCAAGTTCAGAGCCAACCTGGGCTATGTAGTGTGAGATCCTATTTCAAAAACAAAACAAAACCAAAAACCTACCATGTAATTAAGGGCCTTACACACTATGCTAAACTTCATATATTTTAAAGATTAAGGGGAATCGTTTGAAGTAACAACAGCAGGATCAAATTAGCATTTTAGAGATCACTGACTAGGGATTGGTTTAGAAGGGAAGCCTGGAAGCAGGGAAGCATGTTGGGAAACATTTGGGAATAATCCAGGAAAGAAAATTAGCCTAGGCTCAGAGGTTGTCTGTATTTTATTGGGAAAATAGTGGTCATGTTTTTAAGTGTGTGTGTATTAGACATTCTGTTCTCCAGCATCGCATTGAGATTCAGGTTCATGGAATTGGGTTTGTTCTTTTGCAGAAGTAATGTGTTAATTGTCCTGTTGTTTTTACTTGTGCTGGTTATGATGGCACACACTTGAGAGGTAGAGGCAGGAGAACTGTGTTCTAGGCCAGCGAGGGCTACAGTGGAGGGCTGTCTCTACAGCCTTTGTAAATAGTTGTGTGACTAGGATTGTGTATTGTGGAAGGGTAGAGGTTTGGATTACTATAAACACTGAAGATGTAGTATGCTCAGTCATTATTTTACAGGGAAGGAATATTGGATTATTTGCCTTTGGAAAAAGCAGTGTCTTGGGCGATTAAATTTTGTTATTTCCTCTTATAGGAATTTATAATTTATAAAGAATTGTGCTAATTCTTTTTCTTTTTCTTTTCCAAAAGGTTATTAGCAAAAAATGGTGGATCGCCTGGCAAACAGTGAAGCAAATACTAGACGGATAAGTATCGTGGAGAACTGTTTCGGAGCAGCTGGTCAGCCCTTAACTATTCCTGGACGGGTGCTCATTGGCGAAGGAGTACTGACTAAGCTGTGCAGGAAGAAGCCTAAAGCGAGGCAGTTTTTCCTGTTTAATGACATTCTTGTGTACGGCAACATTGTCATCCAGAAGAAAAAATACAACAAGCAACACATTATCCCCTTGGAAAATGTCACCATTGATTCCATCAAAGATGAAGGAGAATTACGGAATGGATGGCTTATTAAGACACCAACTAAATCATTTGCAGTTTACGCTGCCACTGCCACCGAGAAGTCCGAGTGGATGAACCACATAAACAAGTGTGTCACTGATTTACTCTCCAAAAGCGGGAAGACGCCCAGCAGTGAACATGCTGCTGTCTGGGTTCCTGACTCTGAGGCCACCGTGTGTATGCGCTGTCAGAAAGCAAAATTCACACCCGTGAATCGGCGGCACCATTGCCGCAAATGTGGCTTTGTTGTTTGTGGTCCCTGCTCTGAAAAGAGATTTCTTCTCCCCAGCCAGTCTTCTAAGCCCGTGCGGATATGTGACTTCTGCTATGACCTGCTTTCCACTGGGGACTTGGCTGCGTGCCAGCCAACTAGATCAGACTCTTACAGTCAGTCGTTGAAACCGCCTTTAAATGACGTATCTGATGATGACGACGACGATGATAGCAGTGACTAAGGACACGTCGTGAAGTATTTAACTGGGTGCAGCTACCTGAGAATCAGCTTTGGGGAAATGTAAAAGTCCTAGCGCCCTCAGTTTTGCTCTCGCCATGACTTGGCCTGAGAAGGTCTTGACCTTGGTGCCTCTGTAGCCTGTAGAAAGTAGCCCCTTCTCTGCTCCTCTCCGCACTCTCACAGGGACAGACTGTTGCACATATAGCTGATACAGTCTTGGCTTCTGTTCTCCTTATAATCTAGAAGATTGTAATCTTCTAGATTATTTTCTTGTAAGTGGGAAAAGGTGTTTATTTAACAGATCTTGTACTACGTTTTTCCCACTGATAAGGAAAAACTAAAAGCACAGAATGATGGGAACAAGAGTATAAAGTGATTAATAATATTAGTGGCTTTTCCTCAAGCATTCTATGTAATGGTTAAGACATCAGTGGCAGAACGTGGTTTGCAAATTCTTTACTTCTCTTTCCTGAATGCCAAGTGGTGCCTTACTGTGACGGCATTGTCACGTGAAACACAAGCCCTACCTTCTTTCTTTGATGTAAAACACACTGGTGCTCTTACAGGTGTGATAAGTGAGTGTTTGATGGATATAGTTAAGAATATTTATTTGACAGCTACAAGGAGCTAAATCTTCACTCTGATATGGATACATATTTTTCATAAAATAATTGTGATTATATTTTTACATCTTCTAGGCACCAAATTACAATGGTCACATATATATGTTTGAAATTAATCAGTTGCCACTATCAGGAATTTGATTTGAAATATATCACATAGAAGTGGCATATTCCACTAGCTTCTACTTTCCTAAGACATTTTTACATATAAATTTATTTGTTTTACATTATTTCTAAAAGGAAAAATTTTATGAAACCATTTTTTGAGATAGGGGTTCTCTGTGCAGCCTTGGCTGTCCTGGAACTTGCTTTGTAGAGCAGGCTGGTCTCAAACTCACAGGGATCCATCTGCTTCTGCCATCCGAATGCTGGGCTTAAAGGCTTCCACCACCACCACCTGGCAAAAATAAAGGTTTTTTTTTTTTTTTTTTTTAATTCCACAGTAGAACATGGAGTCTACAGGAGAAGGATCTAGAGATTGAAGTTTGACTAGACTCCCTGTCTTCAAGCATTGTCAGTTTTATTGTGAAATTATCTTGATTTACATGTGGTGTTCAGTATTTTATGGAGTTTGTGATGCACCAGTTTCTATTTTTGTAAAACAATCGTTATGTTTTAATCTATTTCTGAAATCATTTGCAATATATGGAAATAGAGCAGTTTATGTTTCTAAATTGTGACCATCAGCGAGACTGCTTTGAGAAGTTGGAGTTCTTCTCTTGTGTTTGGAGGTGGCCAGAGGTTGAAGGCCCATTCACTGCAGAGCACTGGACGTGCTGCACACGTTCTAGGCACTCGTGTGCTGCAACAACTAAATTTTTAAATGTGGGGAACCAGAGGGCTAAAAGTTCTCATTTTTTCTTCAATCTGAAAAGCCTGTATAATTCTGCAGATGTCCTGGAGTTTGATTCAGTAACTTGTGGATGGAAGATTCATTGGTAGCTCACTATGTGGTTACAGTACTAATTTTACATTGCTGTTCAGTTTTGGAAGCATCTGAGCTATATAGGTCTCCCTGTAGGAAATGTGAAAGAAAAGCACAATAGAACTACGGCTTGGGGTTTTTGTTCTTGTTTTTGTTTTGGTTGATTTTACTATCAGATGGATTTTTATTTGTTTCAAAGCAACATAAACATGTAGTCAATAAGCATATTTGAAAAGGACCATTAAATCAGAGAAATTTGGATGGAAACTTGCTGTACACAGGAGTTGAGCAAATTCAGGAACCAAGGGGAAATGTCCTGAGATAACATTTGCATTGTCAACCTCTATTGATTGTTTTTACAATAAAAATATTTTGCAGCTTACTTCCTGGTTTTCTTTTTCTTTCTTTTTCTTTTCTTTTCTTTTTTTTTTTTTCTTTTTTTTTTTTTTTTGCACATTGTGACTTGAAGATTTTTTTCCCTTTGCTAAGTGTAAGGTATTCTGTAATTAGACTTTTCTATGGGCTTCCAGCTCACAAATAATGACATGGAGAATTCTTACTATGAAAGCTCGGCCTGTAGCTTAGGCTTGTTCCTAATTAGCTCTTATAACTTAAATTAACTCATTTATATTGATCTATGTTCTATCCTGTGGCATTACCTCTCTTCCATCTTGCACCTCCTTTTTCCTGTCCTTGTCCCCTGGCTTATCCTGCATGCCTAGGTTCCTCTTCCTCTTCCTTTCTTTCCCCAGAAATCCCACCTACACCGCCTGCCTAGCTATTGGCTGTTCAGCTTTTTATTACACCAATCACAGCAATACATCTTCACACAGTGTACAAATATCCCACATTTCCCCCTTTTTGTCTAAATAAAAAGGAAAAATTTTAACTCTTAACATAGTAAAACTATGTACAATAAGAACAATTATCAGGTAGAATTACATTTACACTGTCTAGTCCACCTGTATTAGGCAAATGTGAAGAAAGTATCATACTTAAACCACTTTTTATCATAACTTATGTTACCATTCTAAAAAAATCTTTTTAGACCTTAAACAATGTAAGCATTTATGTTTCTCAATCTTACAAACTTTATATCTCTTATGTAAGTCTTTTTTTAAAAATTTGGTATCAAGGAAAACTGTATACTATTGTCTTCAATCCCCATCAGAGACCCAAGAAGGATATAATATTACCTGAGTAAACAGGAAGTGCAGAGCAAGCAACTTCTAAAACTATAGAAATGACAGAAACAGCTGGTAGCCTGGACAGTTACCCTCTCAGCTAACAGCTTTGATGAAGATGAAATAGAATTTTGAGGAAACATTTAATAGAGAGTCATTCTGAGAGGTTAGATCACCTGAACTACTTGCCTTCATTGGTGTCTGGTTTTTTTTTTCTGAAAACATACAAACTTTTTTTTTTTGGGGGGGGGGGTTTCGAGACAGGGTTTCTCTGTGTAGCTTTGCACCTTTCCTGGGACTCACTTGGTAGCCCAGGCTGGCCTCGAACTCACAGAAATCCACCTGCCTCTGCCTCCCGAGTGCTGGGATTAAAGGCATGAGCCACCACTGCCCGGCCCACAAACTTTTAAAGATAGCTTATGTATCTGCATTAATGCAAGTATGGAATGTGTGGTGTATATAAGTCAGCTAAAGATGATTTTTTTTGCTATGTTTGAAGCAGGTAAAAAGCATCTGTTAACTTTATAAGTCTATATAACCAAGTCTCTATCCTTGCCATATGAAGGATGTCATGTAATAAGTCATGAGGACTCTGTAGCCAGCAAGATTTATGTCTCATCCAGTCTCAGAGCTGTTCACCATGTCAGGGGGTCAACATATATGTCACCTGTCCTGTAGTCTTTCTTGGCTTTTTCCCCTCATGTACGTAGCCAAGATCCTCAGGAGGTCTTCCCGGTCAAATCTGATCTTTATTAATTTTGAAGAGAACCATAACTTTTTGTTTTATGTGGAAACAAAGGCATAACCTCTCCCTCAATGCAACATATTTTCTGACTTCCATTTTGAAGTTCAGACATTCTTAAAATATACAGGTTGGTTTAATTTAGCAGTTTCCATAATCCAGTGTCTCAGCAGCTATTGTTTTTTTGTTCATTAGCATTCAAACAAATTAAAATGAACAAAGCACTATACAAGGTCCAAATATTACTTTACTCTCTCTTTAAAGACTTTATTTTTAAACTTTTTTTTTATGACCGCCTATACCAATTTTCTTTCTTAAGCACCTAAGCACCTTTTTAAGCATGCTGTACCTGTTTATAGAGTTTGTGTGTGTGTGTCTGGACCTGGCTTTACTGTGTGTCTGTAGCATTGTCTGACTGTGTAAGACATTTTAAACTGTTAGGCAGTGGTTAGGCCCTCCATTGTATGGCTCTAGCTGCTGGCTCTGTCCCCTCTCTGTTCCCCTAGAGCCTAGCTAGCCTCATGCCAGTGGAAGCCTCATTTACCACCCCAGTTCTGGAAAGTGGTTGAGTACACTTTCCAGAGTCCCTGTGAGGGCCCTCAGAGAGGGCCAGGCAGCAGCTGTGCCCATGCCAGCCGGCATGGCTTCTCTGTCTGTGATTGTGCCCCATGTTGGGTGCATTTGTAATTGGATTTTTCTTTGGGGCTCCAGCTCACAAATAATGACTCAGAGACTTCTTATTAATTATGAAAGATCAGCCTATAGCTTAGGCTTATTCTTAACTAGCTCTTCTAACTTAAATTAACCCATTTATATTAATCTATGTTCTGTCACGTGGTGTTACCTCTTCCATCTTATACCTCCTGTTTCTGTGTCTACTGGCGACTCCCTGTGCACCTAGATTCCTTCTTCCCTCTCTCCCCAGAAGTCCCGCCTACACCTCCTGCTTAGGTGTTGGCTGTTCAGCTTTTTATTACACCAATCACAGCAAATACTTCCTCACACAGTGTGCAAATATTCCACAACAGTATTATGCATAGTTTTACCTTATTATTCAGTAGTTATGAACGCCAGGTATGTTGTAGGCACTAGTGGAGGGCAGTGAACCGAAGTTCTTATAACTTTTTTTTTTTAAGATATGGTCTCATTTAGCCCAAGCTGGCCTCAGACTCTTGAGGTACTTGTGTAACAAGTAGCTCTCACTGTTGCTGGGAATGTCTTTGATTTCTGATCTGTCTGCCTCCACCTCCTGAGTGCCAGGACTGCAAGCTGTGTTCACACCCTGTTTATGAGGTACTGGTCACGGAACCTAGGACTTCTAGGCCAGCCCTCCACCAACTGAGCCACATCCCAGCCCTTGCAGGCACTTCAGAAGGTGGCTAACACAGGGATTGGCAGAATTGCTTGTCTTGATGCCTCTTATTATCTTAGTTTTCCAAGGAGAGAGAGAACAAGAGAGATTGGTTGATACTGTCACCTTTGCTGTCCAGTTATTTTATTAAGTAATCCACGTTAAAATGGTAGTTGGAAAGCTTTGGTGATATCTAATAAGTTTATCAGGAAAAAAAAATGAAAAGTGCCACTTTACCAGGTATTGTTTAAGCATGCTCCTGTGAGTTTGTTTGGAGAAAATATAATTTTGTGCCTTTATTAACTTAGCAATTTTAACAGCTTTATTTGAAACATACTCCATTTTACCTACCTACAATTCACTTGTTTGGTGTGTTCAGTTCTGTGATTCATCTTCACTGAAGGTGTCACCACTGTCTGTTTTTAGAATATCTTTATCATGCCCTGCCCATTTGGACAGCATACTGTCAGCAGTTGAGGCAAGGGCACTTTCTTGCCCAGTGGCTAACTTGCCATGAGGAAAGTAAACTCCATAAGGAGTGTCTTTGATGCCCATCATCTTCTCTGAAATAGATTGGTGCTGCCAGGAGCAGACATGTCTCATAGTCATAAATAAAAGAATTTATGTTATTAAAACATCTTAAATGCCATATTCTGTAGATCTCTGAAATGTTTGAAGACTACCTGTCTGTCTAAAATATATCTGTTTGACCTTGAAAACATGCCTAACATGACTACAAGTTTGATTGTAATAGATGACTAACTACTAACCTACATTTCTTTTTTTTTTTTTTGGTTTTTCGAGACAGGGTTTCTCTGTGTAGCTTTGCGCCTTTCCTGGAACTCGCTTTGGAGACCAGGCTGGCCTCGAACTCACAGAGATCCGCCTGGCTCTGCCTCCCGAGTGCTGGGATTAAAGGCGTGCGCCACCACCGCCCGGCCTACATTTCTTTATATCCTAATTAGTTGGTAATAACTTTCAAGGACTAGAAAACTGCATTACATTGTTAAATGAGTTGTATAGGTACAATGCCTTGAACAAGATTAAAAACCTATGTACAGTATGTTCTAACAAAAATAATCTCAATTTTGTATCAATATACAAAATTTGTATACAATATACAAAAATCTAATCCAATGTAAAATATTTAAAACTAGTAGTTGCTTTTTAAAAGTAGATTCAATTATCTGCCTTTTTATGTTATTCATATTCTTCCTTTTTTCTTTTCAGAGTAGATTCAATAGTCTACCCTTTTATTCTATCACTTCTGTATCTCTTTTTTTTTTAGAGTAGATTTAATAATCTACCTTTTTATCCTATCATTTCTATATAATACATTTCTATATCAGTAAGCAGCACTCTTCCATGGCCTCTACATCAGTTCCTGCCTCCAGATTCCTGCCCTGCTTTGTTTTTTGTTTGTTCGTTTGTTTGTTTTTCGAGACAGGGTTTCTCTGTATAGCTTTGCGCCTTTTCTGGAACTCACTTTGTAGACCAGGCTGGCCTCGAACTCACAGAGATCAGCCTGCCTCTGCCTCCCGAGTGCTGGGATTAAAGGCATGCGCCACCACCGCCCGGCTCCTGCCCTGCTTTAATTCCTGCCCTCATTGCTTTTGATGATGAACCATTGTATGGAAGTGTGAGTAGCTGTTGATCATGGGGTTTCATCACCACAGTAGTGACCCTGAGACAGTCTCTCTGCACGTGATCTCTCATCACC